>NW_008610642.1:0-1251 GCF_000691845.1 Merops nubicus | reverse complement strand
TGTGTACAGCAGGTCATGAACAACAAGCCCCTGTTCCCAGCAAACGCTGCTGAGGCCTATACAGCATTGCTCTGATGGGCCACATCGATGCTCCTGCAACTGTCCAGTGACATCTGATTACATCTGCACATTCTGAGGAGGACAGATCTCTTTCACCTTCATCTCATGCCTGTGATACGTCCCTCTGTGCTAATCCAGAGTAAGCTGCTGAAGCTGAGGCTGATAAAGGGCCTGGAAAAGGCCTCTTTAGACAGACCTCTTTGGAATCAGGGTGCTCCTTTGTATTTTCCATGTTGGAGCCCAGTTCACACTTCAGACAGGGATTAGTGATTTTGGCAGAGTTCAGGAAAGATTATCCTCCATACACACCTCTTCATAGAGAGAAAGGTGGACCAGAAGGGTGTCAGTCAAGCACAGAGCTGGATGGAGGAAACAGGGATGATGTTTTGCCTGTGCAAGCTTTTTAATCATTTGAAGCATTTCATGGGGTATTTAGAATTCCTGTGCTGCCATTTCTAAACTCACATTCCAAGTACCTGGGACTTCCCTGTCCACGTTGGCCATCCAACATCTCCTTGTCTCAAAAATCACTGTTCATCCCCGAAGATCCTTAGAGATGCACATGGAGAGGTCCCAAAGGAGGGGGTGAGCACCAGAAAACCTCTCTTTACCCAGCTATCCTCATTGGTGTAGTTACCTAGAGAACCCTGCTGTTAAACCATCATAACTGCAACTTCGTTCCCTGCAGGTTGCACGTGAGTAGCTCCACTCACGTAACTGGTGCAAAGGGTGCAATGTAAAGGCTGCTCAACATAAACCCAGGTCCTTCAGGTTCACATAGTGGCTTCACACCACGCTGCTGACAACAAGATGGATGGCGCCCCTCACTCGACAGCGCTGCTCCTTCCCGCATGGGATTCCTCCAGTTGCCCCTTTCCACCAAGGCACCCCACGGGCACTCCTATTCACCTCGACCTCTGAGCCGAGGTGCTCCGCAGCCCACCCGAGAGCTGCCAGACCAACTCCTGCGCCCCGCAGGATCTGGGGCAGCGACGGCAACGCTGTCCTCGCTGTCCTCCCCTGCCGTGCCACTGCCACTGCCTCTGCCTCTGCCTGGCATCGCCTCCCTCCGCCTCGGTTCTCCGGCCGCGCAGCCACCGGGGCCCGGCTCAGAGTAAGACCCTACTGGGACCCTTCTCCCTCGCTCTGGAGGGGCCTAAGGGCCGGTGCAGGGCCTGCAAAGGCCCTGGG
>NW_008610641.1:0-1643 GCF_000691845.1 Merops nubicus | reverse complement strand
TCCAACCATAAATGGTTCTATGGTTCTATGAATTTTGAGGGTGAAGAAGATGAAGGCAAGCCCCTCATTCTTCTCCAGACTAAGAGGAATCACCGTGGCTCTCTTGAGCTCAGCACTAGAGTCACAATGGCCAGGGAGAGGAGGCAGAGTTCCTGCTTGGGGTCCTCCTGAAGGCCTCCTGAGGTTCTGAAAATGCTTTGTGGGTTTTGAAAACCAGGACTCTGCCTCTGCAGTGCTTACCCAGCAGTTGTGCCTCTGAACATCTGCCTCTCGGCCTCAGAAGAGACAAGAAGCACTGTGGACGTGTGGATAACGTAGGAGCTTGCAAAATATGTTCCCCCATGCTTTTTTATTTCTTTATAAGCCCCTAAATCACTATTTGCTGGCAGCTTTTTAGCTTTGGCTAATTTTTTTTAACCTTTTTTTCTTTTTTTTTTAATTTTACTGCATTTTGGGCTGAAAACATCTTGACCAGACATTGCTGAAGACTTCCATTTTCAGCCTAAAATTCCTGGTTTGGGGCTGTTGGGTTTTTGTTTGAAGGTTTGGGTGGATTTTTTTTGGCTGAAAAATGAGGAAATATTGTCTGGGAGAGGTGGTGGTGGTGGTTGCACAGCCCGTGGGAGGAGGAATGAATTCTCTTGGGCCAACCACCACCAGTGATACTTGGTTTTTTTCCTAGCTGGGTGAGGACTCCCAGTCCCAACCCTTTGGTGCTGGATGGAGAAAATGCCAGTGGACTGGGTGAAAATGCAGCTAGGGGACTTTTCAGGAGGACTAAATGGTGCTGCAGTGGTTTCTAGCTTGTCTTTTAGCTGGAAAGGGTTTAAACTGAATGGTTGAGTTCAACCCAATGGGGTTTGACCATTCATTTGAACCCAGTGGTTGGGTTCAACTCAACAATTGGCTTCAACCCTTCATTTAAGCCCAACAGTTGGGTTCAACCCTTCATTCAAACCAAATGGTTGGGTTCAGCTCTTCATTTAAGCCCAACAGTTGGATTCAACCCTTCATTCAAACCAAAGATTGGGTTCAGCTCTTCATTTAAACCAAAGGTTGTGTTCAGCTCTTCATTTATGCCCAACGGTTGGGTTCAATCCTTCATTTAAAACCTATGATTGGGTTCAAGCTTCATTTATGGCCAATGATTGGATTCAAACTTCATTTAAGACCAGTGGTTGGGTTCAGTCCTTCGTTTAAGTCCTGTGGTTGGGTTCAAGCCTTGATTTAAACCCAAAGGTTGGGTTTAACCCTTCGTTGAACAGAGGGTTGAATGGAACACAGCAGTGTGCATGGGGGTTGAGTTCTCCAATGCCTGGGGAGAGACCTTGGTCTGTCTGCTGCTGTCTGAAGCTCTGGCATCTGCCCTGCTCCTTAGAGATAAATGTTTCTGCTTCTCTGTTTTGTGTTTTTTCTGTTCAAAGGTGGGCCTTAATGTTCTGATTCAGAGAGCCAACAAGTTTACCCCTGCCACTCGTCTCTTGATCCAGAGGTTTGTGCCCTTCCCCGCTGTCGGTAAGAAGTGAAACGTTTCTTCTCTATTCAGAGTGTTTGCTGGGAACCTTCTGCTGGGGTGGACACCCCAGTCCTGCTTCCTGCTTCACACCATCACTGCCCTGTCTCCTCAGCAGCGGGTCCCTGGG
>NW_008610640.1:0-488 GCF_000691845.1 Merops nubicus | reverse complement strand
CAGTGCCAAGGATGCCATCCCACGGGTGCAGTTCCCAGGGTGCCATGCCAGGGGTGCTGTGCCCAGGGATGTGATACATGGCCACACAGTGCCAGGGACACGCTGCCCAGGATACAGTGCCCAGGCTGCAGTGCCAGGGGTGCAGTGTGTAGTGTGCCACGCCAGGGGTGCCGTGCCAAGGGTTAAGTACCAGGGGTGCAATGCCAGGGACGTGACACTTGGCCACACAGTGCCAGGGACATAATGTCCAGGGGTGCAGTGCCCAGGTTGTGATGCCAGGGGTGGGGGGGCACAGCGGGGGGCACGGCAGGGGGCACAGTGCCCGTACCTGCTGAGAAGGTGAGCTGGACCTGCTCGCCCACGATCTCCAGTGCCACGAAGTCGTGCCGCTCGTTGAAGCGCCCGTTGTAGAGCAGGAGCCCGTCCCGCTCCTTGGTGGCAAACCTGGCACGGGGACAAGTGCCAGGCTCTGCCCTTTGCCCCCCTGC
>NW_008610639.1:388-705 GCF_000691845.1 Merops nubicus | reverse complement strand
CGGGCACGGCCCGGCGGCATCCCCGCACATCCTGCACCCCCGGGTGTCCCAACATCCCCGCACATCCCCGCATCCCGCCGTGTTCCAGCATCCCCCCCTGCTCCAGCATCCCTGCACATCCCTGCATCCCTGAGCATCCCAGCATCGCTGCGGGATCCAGCACGCCTGTGGGATCCAGCATCCCTGCACATTCCAGCATCTCCATGTGCTCCAGCGTCCCCGCACACCGGAGCCTCCCCGGTAACCCTGATCCTTCACATCCCAGCATCCCTGTGTGCTCCAGCATCCCTGAATATCCCAGAATCCCGGCACATTCC
>NW_008610639.1:0-308 GCF_000691845.1 Merops nubicus | reverse complement strand
TCCCTGTGTGCTCCAGCATTCCTCAACACCCCTGCACGGCCCAAATCTCGGGGTGCTTCAGCATCTCTGTGTGATCTCGGATCCCTGCGCATCCCTGTGTGCTCCAACATCCTGAATATCCCCAAATCCCTGCACATCCCAGCCTCCCTGCATGCTCCAGCATCTCTGTGTGCTCCAGAATCCCTCCATATTCCAATATTCCTGCGTGTTCCAGTATCCCTGGGCATCCCAACAGCTCTGTGTGCTCCAGAATCCCTCAATATCCCAAGAGCTCTGCAGGGCCCAGCATCCCTGTGTGCTCCAGCATC
>NW_008610638.1:0-5008 GCF_000691845.1 Merops nubicus | reverse complement strand
CAAGGTGGAACTTCTCCTGCTGGAGTTACCCTCCGAGCTGAGGGGCCACCTTGGCAGAGCCCAGGGACCTACCTTGAGGGAGAGGTAGAACCCATCGAAGGATCCTGTCAGTTTGAGCGACTTCTCATAGGCTTCCTCCCACTTTAACCCTCTGTCGACACTGATCTAAACAGGGACAGACAGAGGGATTCTGGGACTCAGGAGGCAGGACAAGTGCCTCAGTGCCTGTCTCACAAATCCCACCCTCAACACAAACTGGGTGCTGCTGTAGCCTAGAAACAGGCACCACCAGAGCATCCTCTGGGTAGGGCAGCCCCAGCCCCCAGGGCCTCCCCTGGCCTCCCTGGTGTGACTCCCAGCATCAGGGACCAAGGCAGATGTGACACAAACGTGACACAAAGCCCCAGGGCAGGGGGCAGACCCAGCAGCTCACAGCCCCAGACTGGGAAGCACTGGAAAGGACTGGCCTGCAGGAAGAGATGTGCAGGCTGCCCACCTTGTAAAACACAACCTGCCCATCCTGCGGGTGTCCCGGGGTCAGGAAGACCTCCTTGCTCTCCTCATAGATCTCATCCACTCCTGGGGCTAAATCTGTAGAAGGAGAAAAGACCAAACCACGTGTCAGCTGTAAGATCCATCTTCCCAAACCACCCTGCAAGAGCCTCGGGCTCTGCTGGGTGGGGACACCTCAGTGCCTGAGATGGCCATGGTGACAGTGCAGGCTGAACAGCCATCCATGAACACAAGGAGGAAGAGGGGACCTCAGAGGTGTACTAGGGAGAGGTCTCTCCACCCCTCATTTTTCTTACCTAGGATGCCCATGTCATATTTGCCCTCCTTCTTGTCCTTTTCAATCAGATAGTCAAAGGTGTCAGAAAAATACTGGAAGAGCATGTTCTGCTTGTCCACCTCCAGGCCCAGGATGCGGTTCAGGAACTTGGTGATGGAGCAGTCTGCAGGAGCATGGCAGGTCAGGGAACACAGTGCAGCTGGCACGGAGCCCACCAGCACCTTCCTGAGTGCCACCCAACAAGGCACCCAACAGCCCGGCCGCACGGCATGAGTGCACACAGAGGGGCTCTGGGCTGTTCCTCCAGGGGTCAGTGCTGTGGGAAGTGACCTCAGCGTGGGCAGGACCCTCCCTCAGAGCAAACACCCTGCCCCAGCTGCACAGCCCCCAAGGCTCTGGGCTGGCACAGACGGACCAGGTGGGGCCCCCCCCCCCCCTTCTCTCCCCTGCGCTGGGCAGGACGAGTTCATCACGTACCCTTCTCCACTGAGACCGTGCCATACTTCATCTGATTGCAGAAGATCCCCACGGAGATGAGACCTTGCTTCATTTCTGGAATGGCAGAAGGCAGCTTGTGTGTTTTGGTTTTCCTGCAGGGCTGCCCCCTCCAGCTCTGCCCGTTATTTCACAGCTGGGTCTCCCCCTGTGCCACCCCTGGCAGGGTGACGTGCATCTGGGTGGCCAGTGGCTCTGCTCACCAGCGAGCTGCTAAGCCAGTGCTGCTGTTCCCTCTGACCTGTGCTCCATTCATCAGGTAACCCAAACCTGAGACCGACCCAGCCAGCAAGACGCAGCAGAAACCCTGGAGCTGGTGATGCTCTTACCATGGAAGAACGCGTCCTCGCCCCTGTCGTAGCTCTTGGGCACAGGAACTCTGTTCTCCGTGTGGTTGAGGATAGTGGAGAGGACTCTGTCCAGTGCTTTAGCCCCGTACTGTGAAAGGAGCTGAGAGTCATGCACAGGAACAGCCTACACGGGCAGCCCAGCAGCAGCTCAGTGTCACAGAATCATGGAACCATTCTGGCTGGGAGAGACCTTCACGCTCGAGTCCAACCATGCCCTTCAAGCTCGAGTCCAACCATTACCCAAACACTACCAGGTCCCCACTGCCCCGTGTCCCTCACACCACATCTCCACGGCTTGGAAACCCCTCCAGGGGTGGGGATTCCACCACTGCCCTGGGCAGTGCACAACCAGATGCACAACGTGCTGAGAGACTGTTGTGTTCGCTGTAGGTGGGCTGCAGGCAGGGAGCCACAGGCAGGGAGCCGGGTGCTAGGCCAGATCCTGCCTGCAGATGCCAGCAATGATCTTCCTGGCTCTGCCTCCTACTGAAGGCACTCGCCAACTGCTTCAACCCCTCCTTGGCTGAGCTACCCTGACAACAGCCACCAGTTACCTTATTCTCAAAGTTGTACTTGCTGAGGTCTCGGGATTCAGTGGCCCGGCGGTCCCCGTGAGTTAAGGCACCCTGGGAAGACAGAGCGAGCAGAGAGATTGTACTTTTAGCTGTTGCAAAACACCAGAGGATGGCCAGAGCCAGGGCAAGAATGTGCCATGGGGGGGCAGCGTTCCTCCAGAATATTGAGATTTCACCAAAGTATTTGAGGATTTATCAGAAGTGAAGAAAAATGAAACTGAGACGAATTAAATATTCCATTAATTATTTCATCAACTTTCAGGAAACAGATGGGTGTAACACTCCAGTAACAGTGGGGGAATTCCAGCATCTGGAAGTGGGTTCTGCCTCCCTGAAATTCCTCCCGATGCCCTGGTTGCACACTCTTCACTTCCCCTCCCAGATCCCAGGCTGCCGAGAGCCGCCCGCGCGGGTGACGCAATCCTGAGCCCCCCACGCTGGCTGTGCCGCTGGGAGCACCCACAGGGGAGCTCTTCAGAGAGAGCTGGACCCACACGTTCATCTCCCTGCTGCAGGGCACTCACCAGGCTCTCCAGACGTTTTGCCACGATGGATGCAAACCTCCTCTCCCCTGCCAGCTCAGAGATAAGAAAGACATACTCTGGAGCAAAAACCTGGTTCGATCGGTGCGTTCGACCTGCAGGGGTGTGAGAAGAGTGGTGAAAAGAGAGGCTGGGACAGGAAGGGAAGCTGAGCAGGAGGTGCAAGAGACAAAACTTTCCATGTCGTGGCTGGCTTTCAAAGACCTCTCTTTTTTGGGGGAAAGGGCAGAGGCACAGTCACGCTCATCACCCTGCTGCTGATGCAGCCTGGGTGGAGTCGGCTTTATAGCCCTGACCCTCGGGGGCTGAGGAGTGACCCCCCGGCTTGAGCCAGGATCTGTGTTCTTTCCTTTGTCCTCACCTCAGAGGAACCGTCCCTCCCCACCCCACAGGGTGGAGCAGAAATCCCCAGGCACTGTGAGGACAGGAGGGTTCCTCCTCCCCATACTGCAAATCCCTCCTGAAGCCGACACAAACCTTCCCCTGAGGGACACCAGCCCCGGCTGCCCCAGCTCTGCGCTGCCAGCACGGCAGACATGGCAGCACCCGCCTGGCACAGAGGGAGGCTGAGCTCTCCCCCGTGGCTCTGGGTGGCCACACTCCCCCCTGTGCCCCCTGTGCCCCCGGGGCTCACCGAACTGCTGTATGGCCCGGTCTGCGCTCCAGGGCAGCTCCAGCGTCATGTGCACCCGGCGCTTCTGGTTTATCACCCGTCTGTCTGCTTGGAGAGAGATACCTGAGCTGGAGGCCTCGGAGATTATTGCTACAAGCTAAAGGAGAGAGACAACGAGTGAGAAAGGGGAGTGAGACTCCCAGACATCTGTAAAACTGCTCCAAGCAGCAGCCCAAAGCACAGCTCCTCAGCCCGGGAAGGGACTCGGACTCAGTGCCACCTTCCAGCAGGACAGAGAGAGGACAGAGGCTGCACAGCCTCGCTGGCCTGGCGCTGGCAAGGCGTGGGCACAAAGGCACCCACCCCCCTTCCCCTCCCCTCCCCGTGCACTGGCTCCCATGCAGAGGGAGCCTTCCTCACCTTTTCCCCTTTCATAAAACGCTCCTTCTCCTTCAGGTTGACGTGGTCGATGGAGAGGCCCTGCTCCGCCCGCGACTCGAACAGGACGGAGCCGTCCGCTCGGCAAACCACGCGGCCCTTGCGCCCCGTCATCTGCACACAGCACAGGGGCAGCCCGTCAGCAGGGCACAGGCCTGCCCAGCACGCCGAGCCCTCCAGCAGCTCAATGCCCAACAGCTTCTACAGACTGCAAGGACGGAGAGGAGACCCCCTTCCAGGAGGAAACCCTTTGCTGGCCCCTCTCCCTGTCACCCAAAACATACTCTTGACTGTAAGGAGTACCTCAGCCACACGCTCCGGGCCCCCAAAGTGATTGATCAGTTCATCCAAGGTATTGAGAGGTAGCTCTTTGCCCAGTGCTTTTACTTTAGCTAGGAGGTCCTGCTTCATCTTTTCCACGTGTTCTAGCTCTCTCAGGCCGTGCATCTCTTTCTGGGAAGGCAGCATGTGAAAGTTACCTGCAACAGAAAAATGCAAAGTTTAGAGTCATCTGGTAATAGAAAAAAAAGAGGGAGAAAAATAAAGTTCCAAAGGGCTTCTGGGAGTATTATCTGATGAGCAGACAAAGGAACTTTGACTTGCAAAAAATGCTGCTGAGCATGCAGTGACTTCTCTTTGAGCTTCCCCAGGTCCTTCCAGCACAAAGGAAAGAGCCTCACGTTGCCCCAGAGGAGGCTGAGGTTGGACATGAGGAAGAATTTCTTCCCTTTAAGGGTTGCCCAGGGCTGTGCCAGGCTGCCCAGGGCAGTGGTGGAGTCCCCACCCCTGGAGGGGTTTCCAAGCTGTGGAGATGTGGTGTGAGGGACACGGGGCAGTGGGGACCTGGCAGAGCTGGGGGATGGTTGGACTGGGTCAGCTGTAGGGTATGGCTCTGGCATTGGCTATACAGCATGGCCAAGGTAAGGTGCTGAGGCTCTGGTCTAGAGGTTAGGGAAATGTGGGGAAGAAGGTTGGGCTTGATGATCCATGGGGTCCTTTCCAACCACAGTGATTCTGATTCTGAGGTTGTCTCTAACAAAACCGACTCCGTGAGTCCAGGTTCTGGTGGGGGAAGGAGCAGGCAAGGCAAATTCTTCCTGCTCACTGATCCCAGCAGGTTAATGAGAATCAACCTCTCAGGCCCAACTTTGGCCACCTTGGGGTACAATCCAGCCGGCACTGGGGTGGGCACCGCCTCCAGCCGG
>NW_008610637.1:999-1235 GCF_000691845.1 Merops nubicus | reverse complement strand
TCCCACCTGGCTCCAGGGGAAAACCAAACCTATCCAAGCCGAACCAGGACAAGAAATTAATGTCATCTTGTTAAATAAGAATGAGCAGGATTTGGTTATTCAACCCAATGATAGAATAGTACAGTTATGGATATTGCCAGTTTCAAGAACAACAGTGATGTGCGGAAAATGCCGTTGCCAGAGGTCAATGTTCCAATAGGAGACAGAGGAGTCCTGTAAAATATTCTTTATTAGAA
>NW_008610637.1:0-536 GCF_000691845.1 Merops nubicus | reverse complement strand
CGATCAATCCATCCTTTTTTTTTTTTAATATTTGTCTTTAAAAACTTTGCTTATCAATAATTTGATCTTTTCTTCTTGGTTCAGTTTTGGTTTTGGGATTATTTGCAGAGACATCATTTTTCGTCCCATTGTAGCCATTTCTGGGTCGTTAGGTATGGCCATTATCTGCATTCTTTTAACCAAACTGGATGAGTTGTATAAAACATGGGATCATACACAGTAGTGGCTGTTGTGCAAAGGAAGAAAAATAATACCCGTTTAATCCATGATCCACCAGGCAGCCATGAGAACATGGTCCCATTCCACTCCTTTGCAGGTCTGAATGGGTACATGAGGCAGTTTTCTCATTTCCTTTGTGATTTGCTTTATGATTTTCCCATTGTCATCTATTTGTAAGCAACAATTGGATTAATTTAATTTTCCACAGACTCCTCCCTCCTTGGCTAACAAATAGTCTAAAAACATTCGGTGTTGTAAAATTGCATTCCTCATCTGGGTGGGTTGATGTACCAGGAGGTCAAGGGCCTCAGCTGTCT
>NW_008610636.1:49009-89623 GCF_000691845.1 Merops nubicus | reverse complement strand
CAACCCCTATGATTTTATGATTCTATGGTTTTCTAAAGGAGAAAAAGTATCCATTTTCAAGACTGTTTTTATCACACAGCAAAGGCAGAACAATAGATGAAGTATTAACCCCACAGCACTGCTAGTGAATAACCAACTTTTCAATTTTTCAGTTTTCCTGCAGTTCTGAATTTGTTTTGCATTGACTTATAAAGTCAAACAGAGTATTCAGCTAGCTAAAAGCAAATGGAAAAACAATTCCAGCACTGAATGATGCATTTCTTCAAAACAGTTGGTACTTCTTTGCATAGCTTCAGTGAATTTTAAAGTGACTTCTTTTTTTTTTTTTTAAAGTTTATTTAGGAAAATTTTAAAGCAGAATATTTAGGGATTTTTTAAGACTTTAAGATTTTGAAACAATTGGTCTATACCATGTTTATCCATCAACATGTTTGTCCAGAAAAAAATAATGATATTTTACTGAAAAAAACCCAAAACTGATCTTATTATACCATCTACAGGGTCATCAAGCAGTTTTAGTTAGGGAACCATATAACTGATCACATAAGTGTCCCCCTCAAAACTGCTATGATTGCATGTTTTTGCAGCATACCCAGTGTCCTTTTCAATATCCCATTTTCTGAGCATCCCTGTAGTATTTACAAGAATTGCTAATATCAGAATAGACTGGGACCCCAGTGCAAGCTGCCTTTATACATCTGTGATCTTCTTATCTGTTTGAATAAATGAATGGAAAGAAGAAGGAATCAGTGTCGAGTGATCTCCCAGCTTTGCAGGATTTGCTGAGAGAACTAGATATCCCACTGCAAATGGCTCAAAAGCTGTATATGGGGAATTGTGTTATTTCCACCTTTGCAGTGTTAAACAGAGAAAAGTAGCTTTAAGGTTCAGCTTATTTGGTAATTCTTTCTTAATTATGAGAATATATATCATAGAATCAGAATTATAGAATCTTAGAATCATAGAATGTCTGGGCTGGAAGAGACCTCCAAAGGTCACCTAGTTCAACCCCCCCACCATAAGCAGGGACATCTCCAACTAAATCAAGCTACTTAGAGCCTCATCCAGCCTGATCTTGAATGTCCCCAGGGATGGGGCCTCCACCAACTGTCTGGGCAACCTATTCCAGGGATCTATCACCCTCAGATTGAAGAACTTTTTCCTAACGCCTAACCTGAATCTACCCTTTTCTAGCTTAAAGCCATTACCCCTCATCCTGTCACTACAAACCCTTGTGAATAGTCCCTCCCCTGCTTTCTTGTAGGCCCCTCTCAGGTACTGGAAGGTTGCTATAAGGTCCCCCCAGATCCTCCTTTTCTCCAGACTGAACAACCTCAACTCTCTCAGCCTGTCCAAAAGCCTACGCTCTTATAACTTCCCATTTTAATGTGTATACATTCCTCTTTACCCAAAGAAACACCAAGAGTCCGATACCTCTCTCCTGATCTTACAAGAGTGAAAAATAGGAACCTAATTCAAAGCTAGTCTCTGTAGGCTTATCCTTTTTAATTAATAGAAAGACATAGGTACCTTCACAGAAGGATTCATTTCAGATGAATCGTTCTGATGCCTACGTTAGGGTGAGATGAATAGCCTTATAAAGGTGCCTGTCTTTTTCCAGTGATTTAAAAGGGACCCTAGTGTGACTTAGATGCCTGAGTAAGTGAGATTAATCCTACCTTGAACCTTAAGGGGACAAGATAGTTTGGTTTCTATATATATACACATAGACTTCAACAAGACTAAAGAAATTTCCATTACAGATCCATAATTTCCTGTACTACATATTTTCTGTCAAATGCATTTATAAACATTTGCTTAAGGTATTTCTTAGTTGCTGTTGTATATGAGAAAATAAAGAGGATAGGACCTTGCCCTTTCCCACCCTGTCCTCAATAGCATGCTTTTGAGTCTCTACATTTACATTTAGCTCGACTGATTGGCAATTACTAGTATGAACAGCAGTGCTGAACTTCAAGAGGGATAGGACCATCCAAAAACAATGTCTCTAACTTATATAAAAGGAAAAATGTTGACTTTGTCAATACACTTCTGTGGTCAGACTAGGATGCCAGGATGCATGAATGCTGCTTTTGAAAGGCTATTCCTGTATCATGACCTGGGAAGTGTCTAACAATGGGCATAATTATCTTTTCCAAGATGGCATTTCATTAATTTTCACTTTAATTGTCACACCAGTCACTTGACAAAGATTTATTTGATGTCTAATACTACAAGCCAAGATCTGGAAACACTTGTGAATTAGAAAGAATATTACCTTTCCAGGGACAAGGACTGCTGAATCTCTATGCCAGGTTTTAATTACACGCAGATTTACTGGGTATTGCTACTTCTAAGAGATGGTGAAGTAACTGAATGTGTATTTCTTCATGGGAGTGGCAAACAAAGAATGAATCCCTGAGCTGTCTTTTTTCAGAGATGGTGGGAGAGGGGAAAAAACGTATACGTACTTCCAGAAAGCCTAAAATAAACCAAACTGATAATTATACTGTATACAGGTTGACATTTTCTTATAGTAGCAGTGTTTGTACTAGCAAAATGTAAATGCAGTGGTGTTGATGCAGTCAAGCTCTTACTCTTTGTTTCAGCCTCTCCCAGCAGCTGGGGTCGGCAGTAAGGACATGGAGCACATGAAGTATGGTTGGCCACAGCAAGACCCAGATGCTAAGCTAGGAATGATATCTTTTCAGTAGCTGCATCTGGCTCGTTGGCAGGCTCTGCAGGCTGATCTGCTGGCAGGCCTGGATTTGCCTCTGGGTCTGTCATCTGTCATGTTGTTACACTGTTGATGGGCTGTCTCTGCTGCCTTGCCCTCCCAGACTGCATTTGCCTTTCAACCACTGTTGCTGCTGAGGATTATGCTGCTGTTCCAGCATTTAAGGACAAGAGGATGGCAGTACATTGTTAAGACATGTAGTTCAGAGTGTAAGATCAGAACAGCACTCTTGGAGTCAGAAATATGCTTGGCACACACTCGTTAATACATGTTTTAAAAACCAGCTCTGTGGATTTGGAATCCACTTGCAGCCTATTTGTAATGCTTTGCTGCTAGTCAGTAATTCAGGGCTCCGATGACTCATGCAGCTTTGTTTTTAATTATGACACTTTCATTTCAGCATATACCTGATGATGACATAGACAATTGTTGATTAGCAAAGCAGAAGCCTTAATAAGTGTGGGGTAGCTTAGTGAGTTTGCTGTAAAATAAATATGAAACGTATCACAGATTTCTCCATTCTCTGCTGCATGGTGCATAATAACTTGAAGAAAATGGTTAAAATAAAATATTAATGGGCTAGCAGAACTGGGATAACAGCTTACTGTTAACATACCCAGTAGTGAGAGAAAATTACAGGTTTCATTGTGTATGCTGCACCATCTGCCTACACAGAGAGCCTAAGCCATAGGCTCTCCCAAGGGAAATAGCTGTGGATAAGTTATTCAATTAGAACAGCATTATTGGCCAGCCACCTTGGAGAATTGGGTTGATGATGTTGTGATTATCCTCCTCTACATTCCTTCATATCCCAGACAGGCTGCATTGCTTTGCAACTTCCTTAAGTGTTCACTCAACTGTACAGTAGGTGAGCAATTGAAACAGGGAATATCAGGGATGCTTGAAAGAAAATCAATTCTGAATGAACTTTCTCTGCTTAGCCACAGCCTACGTATTCTGAGTCATATTGTATTTTTGTGGACTTCAGTGTAGTAAGCGACAGAGCTGGCAGTGGGAGGGAAGAGAATTTCATTGTGTACATTTAACCTGTGGCTGGGCACCAGAATTCATATGGTATGTTACAGAGCAGTACAATGTTCCTTCAAGTGTGATGTTCTTATTAATGACGCATATGCTTTCAAACACTACAGCAAGACATGTTTTGAGAAACTGCTTTGACTTCTTGTCACTAAAGTTCCAAGAACTTGCTGTATCATTTATTTTAATGCCTTGTATCACACAGGCTGTAGGATTTTTGATGCTATGAAATGAATTGGTGCCCCTTTTGACTAAGCAACAAAGGTATATGGTTTTCACAACACTCAGAACATCTTTCATCTTTTTAATTGTTTTTTTTTTTTTTTATGTTCAAAATTGTAGTCGTATTTCCTTCCTGGTATGTCATGCACTGACCTAGTCTGGGAAATCTAACGGGGAATGTTACAGGAAGAATTCTTGGGAGAGGCACGTTTTTTTAACTGCACCTTAATCAGTGCTGATCTCTCCTGGAAAGGTGACTTATGCCTGCTCTGAGTTCATATCACTATCAGTAATCTTTACCTCTTTCTTCAAAGTTGGATGTCTTGTTAAATAAAGACGCACATCATCCACAAGGTCCACAGGAGAGAGGCAACTGCGAGGTGACAAATGAGGTCATTGGCTTTGCAGCTGAAGAGTCCTCAGATGAGTTCAGAAAGGTCCAGTCTCTGAAAACAGCAGTGATGCCACATGACCGATAACAACAGCTCAGTCCATTTCCTTGCCATTTATTTTTTGTTGTATATTACAGGTGCAGGTGGGCAGCAGGGAGACAGCCTGTTCACCTTGTCCTTGGTGCAGCGCATTGCTCCGGGAGAGAGGAAACAGAGTCAGCCATCCCAAACACCCAGAGCTAGGCAGGCCACCTGAGGGAACAAAGAGGAAGTCTTTGAGGCTGTGGAAGCTCTTGTGCTTCAGGAAAATTTGGATCATGGTAACAACTTTTTGTGTAAAGTGCCTTGAAGGGACAAGATAAAAAGCACCATCTAGTAATGAAGTAACACTATTTATTAATGTCTGTTTGCATCAGCTGTTTTGGATTATTTTTACTTCATGCTACTTCTTATGTGAGTTATCCCATCCTACCTTTTGTCTGAACAACTGATACCTCCAAAGGGCATCTGCTGACCAGGATGACTTGCACCACTACATCTGTGTGACTTTTAGACAGTGGGACAATGAATTTAAAGTTTTTGCTGGGCACCAACACATAAAGCGTGAATATGGATGAAGTACTGCTGTGCCACGTGTGCTCATGCTGCTAATGATAAATATGATAATAATGGAGTCCCTACACCCAGAAAGAAAGTCCTGTTTCCCCTACGTACAGCCTCACTAAGTACCTCTAGAAAGGACAGAATTCATCTGTCAGCTCCTTGTAGGGCCATAAAATATACTGACTTTTTAACTTCTTCCACTTCACAGAACCACATTTTTTTGCATGCAGACTATGGCACATCAGTACAGGACTCTTGGGATATTCAAACCACTGACTGAAGGGAGTGCCATTTGCCTTTTATGCTACCACTAGAGCAAATAGTGCCAGCTGGACCCATCTGCTCACCTACCAATGAATGTGAGGCTGCTAGCTTGGTCTTCATTCAGAGCTTTCATGTCCATTTTTCTGGTATTGCTACTTGACACTGTAATTTGAAACTGTGAGAGAGCTTTAATAGTATATTGTATTAGATAGCCTAATCATGAGACTGTGTTACAATCTTTAAAGTAATAATATTTTGGATCTATATTGAAAGTGTTTCTTTGGAAGAAATGTTCTAAAAGGTACGCCTTTTCTTAAATCAAGTAGGTACATTTCCTCCTTATTCTTGTGCTACATTGTTGATGTCTAACAGAACAAAAATTACACCTGTTGCATAACCTCAGCAAAGTGCTGCCTTGGCTTTAGGAGTTTAGCCTTTGGGATTTATCATGGGAGTTTTGTCTCTGAGCTCAGCAAGACTGTGCTTTGTCCACAGCATCTACATTCCTGGTGAGGTTTATTCTCTTAATCCTGTTTCCTTAAATAAGCACTTACATTTCAATAACCTCACAAAATGATATTTTAAAAAATATTTATTGAAATAAATATAGGGTGATACTACACAGATAGATAAAGCTTTTAAATAATAGTAGTGAGAGAACCAGGTTCTGTGCCTTTATATCTACATCAGTAGGAAGTTCAGCAATGAGATGGTAAGAAGTGAAATAGTTACAGCAGTGGCATTTGACTTGTCTTTGCACATACTCCAAGAAGTCCACAATTAAACACAGTTAATAAGTAATTAACTATTACTTGTGGTTCATTATTAGCACTGTTGAAGGTACAAGTGATTTATTTCTAAAAGAGAGATTGTGTTGTTCTACTTTTTAAAACTTTCTTCTTTCTTAAGAAAAGAAAGTTTTTTCTAGAAGAGCCAAAATCGTGGTCCTGCTGCTGTATCATGTTCTGCTGTGCACAGTTTCCAAAATCACAAGAGCAGCCCTTGCTCTGTCTAGGTGGAGCATATATGAGCTGCCCTTAAGACATGGCTCACTGCCTGAGCAGAGAAACCTGGAAATGCCGCCCTGGATCTGGACGGAGGCTGTTTCCGAGGCATCCTTCCCTCCAAGCCAGAGGGGATGCTGTCCAGTCGCAAGCAGTCAGCCACCTAAGAAACACAAAACGCAACCTACCCAAAGAGGTGGAACTTGCATCTCTAAAGCCAATGGAAATTTTTTAGCTGGCTTGACTAAGAACAGGATTAAACCTTCTGGGAGTGCCACCTAAGTGTGCTGCCTCCTACGCATGTCCTCCAAGAAATTTGGGAACAGTGAGAGACCTCATTGAAAGACATTTTTTTAAATTTCTGTTTGCTCAATATTTGTTTAAGTTTCAAGTACTGCGTGTGAGAATTTATTATCTTTGCTGTCTAAAGAAAAACTTAGGGACTCAGCAAGAGATCATGATGATTGCACAAAAAAATAAATGAAGCTTGAATCTTTGGTCCCATGAAGTAAAGAAAAAGAAAAGTGCTTGGTTATAGAAATGTCTAATTGTTCTGTTTTACTCTGGCTTCTCTTATGCAAGCATAAGAAACTCTGAACTTCTCCATTAGCCTGTGTACATGGGATTCCTGAAGAGACCTAACCCTAGGAGGACTTACAGAAAGAAAACCATGTTCCTACTTAAACCACTCTGCGTAGACCTGACAAAGAGCTGGTGTTACTGATGGCACGATTTTTCCACAGCAGAGTCAGGCAAACCAAGCTAATCCGCTTACATGGTCCCTATCTTGCCAGTTCTGGAGTGAGCTGTGTCAAAAATCTGGGACCTGTTCAGACTAGGATATTACTTTTTCAAAATTCCAAACTAAACTAGAGATGTTTTAGGGTGTTTATATAGATTCACTTTGTGAAGAATTGCTTTGCACCTGAGGTTCAGATAAAAAAAAACAAAACAAAACAAAACAAACAAACAAAAAAAACCCCAAACCTCTATCAGCTAGTTTAAAAGGAGCATTGTTCAATAAAGGATGTATTATTACTTAGGCCACTGCAACTACTTATTAATGTTACAGCCAAAAAAGACCTCCCCAAAGTTACTGGAACAATCCTTTATAGACTATGGGAGGAAGCTAGATGTCCCTACCGGACAGTATCTTGGGCAGTCTGTCATCTGTATTTGTTATTCTAACAGGAGCAAGCAAAGGGGGATGAAGTGCCAAGCAAATTATACCTCTCCAAAGTATCTCTTTTTATTTAACTGTTTTAAAATGTTATTTTTAAATGTTCTTTTCATCTAAGTGTTGTGCTTGGAGAGATTCCAGGGCTGTCTAATGTTAGTAGAAAACAAGGAGGCTTTTTTGTACACATCTGCCTTTGAGAATTTTACAATAATGGATATTTGTGTTGTTTCATTTTTGTACATGCTTTCCCCTCAGGGAGAGGTCTGTATCTGGAAGCACATGTTAATTTAACCCTTGAGTAGAGCTGCAGTAAAAATGGTGTGCCCCTGTGGGAAACTGGTGGCAATGGTAAAGAAACAAGCTGTCAAATGTTGAGAGTAGATTGTTGTTTCTGTCACCTACTCATTTGTGTTGTGAGAGTCAGTGTATATGCGTGTTCACAGGCAGGAGCAGGTCTTAACATATAAGTGAAAAAAGCCTTGCCAGTGTGTGAGTGAGATAAGCAGGGTGTTGGCGAGACTGGTGTCAACATTGCCACATAAACGTGAATTCATCTTGTCACAAATGTCAGAAATGTTCAGGTTCTTAAAGATTCTCCATTTTTAAATAGACACTAAGTCTGCCACAAAAAGAAGAAAAAGAGACAATGCCAGAAGACTCCTGAGAAATTAAGTTGGCTTTCCAGGAAAAAAGTATGGCAGAGATTAGTTTAAAGGCAAGGGGGAAAAAAAAAAAAAAAAAAAAAAAAATTGTGAGGCGAAGATTTGTTAAAAGGGAAGGGAAAAAAAAAAAAAAAAAAAAAAAAAGAAAAAAGAACATAAACTTTCTTAATTTTTAATGCAGGCTTACTCAGCATGGGAGAGAAAGTATAAGATTTGGCTGATGAAAAAAATGTTCTCTCAACACTTCTTATAAGCTAAATGTCTTCTTATTAGCTAAGAACACAGCTAATTGTGTCAGCAATGAGAACCTACTTTTAAAGAATAAGATCTTGATCTTTAAACGTTAGCAGGATGAATAGGAAGAGAGAGAAGTAATGGTAGATACCCTTCGTGGTTGCTTTTTCCGCCACATCTTTGGACTGAGTGATAATTTACAAAGCAATAAGAAGGAAGGTTATCTACCAGCCTTGACCCCAGCTCTTGCTGATGTCCACTTACTCCACAGAAGCTAAGAACTGCCCCAAGTGATTCTCCCTCAGGATTAAAGACAGACTAATCCCTGACAAAGAGACACGTGTTCTTGGACAAGCTATTGAAAGAATCATAGAATCACAGAATCATAGAATCACTATGTTTTGTAAGGATCTCCAGGTTCATCCTGACCAACCACCATTCAATCAAGGTGTTGGCCATGTGGGTAACGGGATCTGGCATGCACAGCTATCTTAGAACCTCAAAATAGTGTCTCCAAAAACAATCCACACACACAGTAGGAGGCAATTTATTTCTACACATTTCCAAGCCCATTTCAGTTGACATTTAATTCCCAGACCATTCTCTGTCCTTTTTTTTAATGTGGTCAAGTTACCAACACTTGTAATTCTCTACATCCTTGCTATCTCACAACTGTTTTTCTATGCAAAGCTCCTCTGCAAAAGAGGTCACACTCCCAAGCAGTTTTCTATGTTCTTTTTTTAAGTGATGGCACAAGCCATCTTTATAGAACCACCTACTCATCAGGCTTTCTGAGTAACTCCGAATACTCAGAAAATAACCTTTCTAGAGGGAAACGATGGATTATCAAAACCAACCAACACCAGCTCTGAGTTTTGAGCTTTTTATTAATCAGTTGTTCTATGAGCTACCAATGTAAACAAAACGTTTTGCAGTAAAAATGAGACACTTAGAGCAGAAAGCAGGACTGTACCTGGATATGATAAAAACAGTTCACACCTGGGAAGAAAGAGTGATTGACTGCAGCTGTTTTTCACACCATAGGTCATGTGTTCTGCTTGTAATCAGAACTAGTTATCGCCTGTATGTGACAAATGAGACTGTTCCATTCTGGGTTACCTCAAAAGTTTATTTTTGCCCTTCCAAGAATCTAGTGTCAGTATGAAGATATGGCATATCTATTTTATATATTCAAGTATATTTTTTTTTTAAGTAAGCCAAGACGAACAAGGAAAAGAAGGTGATACTCAGCATCTGGATCAGAGTGTGTAGTGGATCACAGTGACAAGAAATACAGTTTCATTTCCACACTAGTGAATTCATCTAAGCTAATTTAGAAGTAGATTATAGGACCTGCAATTGCTAGTATCATATTTTTTTAATCAACACTGCAGTTTTCTGTCATACAAACTTTCTACTTTTCTTCATAAACTCTACTGTAGCAGTTTTTGTGGCAGTCACTTAGAATAAATCTTCAAAGGGGGATTAGGGAGTGTAAAAATATATGTGATTGTCAGTTCTTAAAGGTGGCAAGCAGAAGTCAAGTTTGCACTTTGTGGATTTATTGTTTTGAAAGCAAAAGCTCACCTATAGGGCACAACCTGAGATTAACTGCAGACTAATAAAACACTTTGCAGAATATTTAGAAAAGTTATTTCAGTGCTATTAGAAGCCATGCCTGTTTTTCAATTTTAGTGTCTACTGACACACCTTAATGCCTAAAAGCAGAACTGTTCAAATCATCTTCCAAAGGACAGAACTGGAAGGCTAGTCTTGTAACATCAGTGGGGAAAGTCCTACAGTTCTATTAGGACCAGTATGTCATCCCTATGGAGTCCCTCACCAGCCTTGGCCTTGGCTGTTTTCTGGTCCTTTCTAACTAAAGGTGTGCTCCCCCTGCTACGTGTAAGGCTTCTGCACATGACTAAAAGCCATGTATACACAGAGAGAGAGAAAAAAAAGAATTAAAACTGATTTGGGGAAATTAGTTCAAATGGTGCCTAAGGTCACAAGTGGCAAATGTGCAGCCTGAGCTCCAAATTCCCAATGAAATACACATGCACAGAGACAATGATATTTATAAATTTAGAGTCTTATATTTGACAGAAATTAAAATAAATTAACCTTGAGTGTACAAACACATGAATTTTATTATCAGGTTCCTTAAGAATAGTAACAGGTAAGAAAGGATTTCTAGTACAAAGAATCATCTTTCATTCATTTAGCACTCTCCGTTCTACCCCCTGGAGTTCTTCTGACAAAGGGGTCCTCCAGAATCTAGAAGAAGATCTAACTATAGTTCAAAGAAACTTACTGCAAGGATACCTGCCTGAAGATAGAAGTCTCTGAGGGTGTTGGAGAGGGTAGAGGGAAGACTGCATGCTCATATGAATAAAGTGAGGACAATTATACCTGTCCTTAAGTTTTGTGGTGAGTGGAATCAAGGCCCCTGGTGTCAAGCCTGGAACTGCTTTCTTACCTTTATTCTTTTCTTCTACTTCTCCCTCTCGTTTTTGCTATGTGAAGACCCCATATTTATATGAAAAAAAAAAAAACCTTTATATTGGTTCTTTTTAGATTTACACATGTTAGCAAAAGTAGGCTTTTAACTTGAAAGCTCTGTTTGAGGCAGGACCAGCAGACAATGAAAGATGACTGTCAAAGGAGTGGTAGATGACTTCTACTGGGAAGAAAAGGGAAATTACAAGGAGCCTTTACCTTGGAAACCACACCCAGAGCAAGATCATCAAGAGCAAAGAGCTCTTTCCTAGCCCTCTCCATGTACTGGGAGTTATGGAAATAACCAGGGGAGCATATTATCATGCTGTGTCCATGCCTAGGAGAACTGCATGATGATACATTTCCATCTCATGCCTGTCACAGGTGTTGGAATCTCTGAGCTGTCATAGGAGTGTCCAGCTGATGAGGAAGCATTTGAGGTCAACTGACTGCTGATCAGTCCTCTTATTTGTAGCTAACAGCTCCTGTCCAATTCCCTTTAGGGATGACGGGGCAAATCTTAACCCTTGTGGTTTCTAATCTTCAGACCTTCTTCAGCCAGCATGGCTGTGAGTTATTGCCTGGACACAGGATGGGAGCACAGTATTGGCAGCAGAAGAGCCAGTTGTTTAAGTTGCATTGGTCCATGAGGAATTCCTTTGAAATGCTCTTAAAGTATGATGACAGTTATATGTTCCTATTTTAATAAGAGTTATTCCATCCCATAACAGTATATTTGCATAGGGCTAATGGTTTGCATACTCTTATTGTGGCAGGTGTCTCATCAACGAGGAAAGAGCCAGTAGAGCAAAAGTCTGGTTGTAGTTCTGTTGCCCCTTCTCCCTCTTTTTTTTTATTGTTATAATAACGGCACTTAAAATCTCAATGAAGCAGCCTCAGCCAGCTCCTTTGCCCCATACTACACTGTTTTAAAGAACTTAATCCAGCACTTCTCTATGATCCTGTTTTCCATGCAGAGGGAAATATCACTGCTATGAACAATGGGACAGATCAGCTTTGCTATCCAGTAGTAAGGCACATCAAACTATTAAAGGATGTTTTCTTAACATTAGCATTTCTTAATATTTCTTAACATTAACATTCTTAACAAGACAAATTTCTTTAGGCTCACCACAACCTGTAACAATACTCTGTATCACTCTCTGTGCCCATCATGGCATTGTGCATTTTTACTGTTCTGCTTCAGAACACCAACTGGCTTGGCCTAATTTTCAGCTTGGTTTTCTTTCTTACCACATAGCTGGCGAAGCAAGTGTCTCTGCCAGTAAAGGTGGCTTGTACAATAATTATGGTACTTCTGGACACAGTTTAAAAAACTGTGGCAGGATCGTGGGGAAGATCCTCACCCTGAAGATTTTGTGCATCTGTGCTAGCATGATTGTAATCTTTGGCCCTGATCATTCAAAGCAGGAACTTCCCTCTAACAAAATTTGAGATAAAATAAGCTTACTTGAGACTGTTCCAGTAAAAGGTTAATAACAAGATTGGAAGTTTCTGTTTGCAAAGGCAAATGAAGAAAGGGCATAGCACATTTGATTATTTGTTTCTGTCAGACCAGGAGCATGGCAAATAAACAGAAATTAATTCATCTACAGAGAGGAAGAAGGATCTGGAACCAGAGTACTTCACTGAGAAGTACTTTGAACACAAGAATACAAGTTTTTGAAAGATCTGATACTCCTTTTGCTCTGGATGAAGGTAGATGCTTTGTGGGCTGCAACAGAAAACATCACAAATTTCTTTGAAGGAAAATGTTCTCTCGTTGCATGATAGCTAAGTTCCTTGAGTTCATTTCAAAGCAATCACAGAGCTGGGCCTATTTTAATGTGACAATATGAAAACAAAAAAATAAGATTATTCCTAGACTTGAGGACATAGGTTTAAACTGGTATATCAAGAACCAATTGGGAAAGGAGAAAGGAGAGGAGGGTAAGCTGCATTTTTTTCCACATAAAATATGACAAAGCAAATGTATACCTGTTGGTTAGGTAGAAAAACAACCTTAAGAATTACAAATGCTTCTTCTCCTCACTGATTTCTGCCCTTTTACATTTTTTCCAAGTACCTGTCAGAGCATCAGGGAAGCCAGAGCATCCTCTTGCTGATCTCTCCCATCTATTGTATGTTGGAAGCATTGACCAAACAACCCTCAGGTGCATAGCTATGGTTGAGGAAACTGTGATTATTGTTCTGAGGACTTGCCATGGGGAAGCTAAGCATGGATTCTTAATATGTACCAGATGGGACCATGGCTCTTACTTTATGCAAAGAAGTATTTAGAAACACTCTGAGAATAAGCATGATAGCTTGCAGACTAATGTTAACATGAATTTCACACAAATTAAAGCTACTTACCACTGCCAGGGAGAACATGAATGGAAATACAATGAGTTTTTAGAAACATGGCAAACGTTTTTTATTTTAAATGTTCTATAAAATGTGAATTTAATCTTGTGAGTTTTTCTTCTTTAATATACTGCTTGTGTAAAGACCAGAACAGTAGTTCAGGCACTGAGTGGAAAGGTGAGGGACTCATCTGAGCTGCCCTTACATTCTTTCTTCAAACAAGATGCTCACTTTCAATCCTCTCATCTCACTCTACAGAGAATCAAGTACTTATATGAATCATAAGGATTCATTTGATGCTTCTCTGAAGTACTCTATGGTGAATAATTGGTTTCTGTACATGCCTGTTTGTCTCCAGTCTACAAATAGAGTCCCAACAGCTAGGGAGATGTGAATGCCTAAATCTGGAAAAAAGTCTCACCCCATAGTCCTTTCTTTGCTGTTACAGGTGGAGCTGAAAGGACGAGGCCAGTTCTTCCTCCGTCTTCTTTGCTGAGCGTGTTGATGGGTTTTATGCTAGTGTTTTTTGGCAAATAGTCTCTAGAAATAGTATGAATGTTATGCATTTTCTCAAGTCAGGGCACTACCAACAAGCAGTAATCACTCCTGACCAAAAGTTATGGAGATAGGCACCAAACCAACACAGCACTTAAGCACATGCTTAACTTTAAATATGCAATTAGCCGTACTGACAAGTTAAGCACTTACTTAAGTGCTCTGCTGGATCTAAGCCCTCTTTTTTTTCATCAGTATCCACCTTCCGCTTGCCAATAGAGCTCTGATGGGAATGAATAACTCAGTTGGGATGTTCTCCGAAGGAAAAGCCTGTCTTCAGTGATTGAAACAAAGCTACCCTTTGGGCTTTAATGAGAAACCTTTAAAAAAAAAATAACAAAAGGAAAAAAAATTCAGGGAAAAAATCCCTTTCAGCTGTGCTCTGTAAAGCCACAAGTCAGTATTTTTGCTAGAAGTAGCCATGTTTCTCTTATTCCTTCCCCCTTAATTTGTAAAACCTGAAGTAGTTTTACAAGGAAAAATTTTAAATGGATGCAGTTCTAAACAATAGTTCTAAATATATTTTAAATAATGAAGACTGCTAGAGAATGTGCTGTATTGGCAAGGAAGGGAAATATTTGTACTTGTCAACTTTGCTGATTGAGTAATACAATTTAGAGTAAGAAGTCATAAAAATTGTTCTGATTAAAAAATCACCTGACAAAAAGGTTTTGCCTAAAAGAAAACTGGTTTGCAATGGACACAATCTACCCAATCCTTTTTTTAATATATATTTCATTTTTCTTGATATTTAGTAATGTTTCTTTCTCCTCTAGTTTTAGTGCTACACACATGACCCTTGATCTAAGTTTGAACCACACAGTGTTCAAATTGATGTTTTACATGCTCAAATTCAGGAAATACATATCTAATGTTTCTGCATTAATTGAAACTCATATTGGGAGATTTGTCTCTAAATTCTAAACTCAATTTTTACATAATTTACCTCAATCTGTTGAAAGTTAAAAGTTTAGTCAGTTGCTGAAGACACTCTTAGCTTAATCTAAAATATCAGTTATATTGATATCAAATATCAAAGATATATATCAGAGATCAAAACTCTCCTATTGTAATTCTAAAATTTCTGCAAGGCCCAGACATGAAAGATCCTATGTGATAACTGGAATGTTCTTATGACACCCAAAAATCTATCTGCACTTGCAGTTGCTCTTATTCTTCATAAAACAACAAAAAATGTGGTGGAAATTAAAGTTTTGCTACATGCCTAAAGGTTAATTCAGGCAATTTCAAACAGGGAAGGACATCAAGGAGGCTGCACACAATTTCCAAAATTAAGGGGAGGTTGTGGAAAATACTTCATGAGTAGCCACTTTTCTTTTTGTAATGTAGAGAGTTCATTTTCAGTACAATTGCCAGCTACAGCTGTGTCAAAGAGTAACATCCTCATGCATGTAAAAATCCAAGTTACCACTCACATGAGAACGTTAAGGGAATTTCCTGACTTGTATAACAAAAAAAAAACCCCTCATCCACCATATGCAAAGTCAGTATTTCATAGACAGGAATTGTGTGTAGCATTGAGTTATTAGCAGAATGCACATTAAGGAATTCATTGGCTGTCCTGATAACCACAGGCAGCTGCAGCTTTAGAAGAAACAGCTTTCTGCATGGGCCTGGAGTCCCTGGGTGTGATGTGTAGGGTCTGATTCCCACGGCTGTATGGAGATCTGGCAACTTCACAGCAAGTCCAGACTTCCACTTGGGTTCAGGATACCAGAGGCCTCAGTTCTTAGAAGCAAATGCATTGTATTTGTTTTGAGCAAGGGCATCGTCCAGCCCTTCCTCCTTATTACATTTATACCTGTCGGCATTCATCCGTTTCACTGGGATTTTATAAAAATACATTGAAACGAGCCCATACGGTCTCTTTGTGTTGACCCACTTCTGCTAGGGCAGCTAGTGCTGCTTTTGTTGAGTCTTTCCTCTTGAGGAATTTGTGAAATAAGATCCAGATGTTAAGTTCAAGTACTTTTCTTTCTTCTCTTTATAGAATAAGACTTTGGTTCTAAGGACTCTTCATCTGTGGTCACCTCCATAGGACTGCCTTACTTGTAATTTCTTCTCATTCAAATTTATGTTGTTCTCAGGATATGCCCATATCATATTAAAATACCTTCTTTGTTTAATTGGCTCAAAATATACCAACATGAGTCAGAGGATTCCCAAGCCTTCTCAAAGTAATTGGGAAGAACCAGGGATTATTTGTTTTCTCTCCTCCCTGCTGCTCCCAAACACAATTTAAATGTCAATTTGCATACATAATAAAATAAGTAAATTTCTTTTAAATAAACATTATTCACCTTAATACTTCATCACTGAACAACACATTATCTTCAAGTTCAAAAAAGAGGTAGCTGTCAGAATCCACTGTTAAATAAATTGCAGGTTTAAAATGTATATTTAAAAGTTATTAATTATGAAACACATTTTGAAAAACTGCTACTTGGGGTTTTCTAGGTACCTCCCTTTTTGGGAAACTACTGCATAAGACTCTACTGAGTACTACAGTATCCATTCCTTTAAGAGGAATTTGATTGTCCAGACCCAACACTTCGACAAGGAGGGAAAGTATTTAAAAAGGAAGGCTTTTAAGTGTACTGGAAGTAGGACTTTTGGCCTGCTAAGAGAAGGCCTTAAAAGGTAGAGATTTTCCCAAAGCACTGACACTACAAAGATCCTTATTCCCTACGAGGCAATGGATTTTGGAACAGAGTGGGAATAAATTGAGTACTTAAAGCATTTTGCACATACCTTTGGAAAAAAAAATATAGTACAATAGTAAATATTTGAATGTACTATATTTGTTTGCCAAAAGTAATATACATTGTTACTTGAAACTTACAGGTTATTTCACCTTTTTGCTGATGAAAAATTGAAAAAAAAGCTGTAATATAATTAATCAGTTGCTGAAGATTAAAAGTTATCATCCATGACTTTAAATGGTGTGGTCTATTTGGTGAAATTCATTCTTGGTATTTCCAAGGTACTTCAATAAATCAGTGCTGTGTACATTAGTATCACTATCACACATCTGCCTCAGAATGACCTTCTGTTTGTTTATGACTATGTCTGAAGTCTCTTTTGATTTGTGTTACTAACCTAGCTAAGTTTCCTTGTATTTAAAGAAATACATTTCTTGGGCCTCTCTTGGAACTTGACTGAGTATTAACTTCTGATTTAGAGAATTATTCATCAAAATTCAGAATTTCTACTGTCAGAGTTCTATACCTACTATTAAAAGGAACTACAGGTACATTACATATGCTAGGAGGAACAAGCAGTATAGTGTTGATAACTGAGGTAATGCAATTTTCCTTAGTCCATTCTTGTCCTACTCTTACTCTTGTCCCCTGTCTGATGGAAAAGAAACTTTCCTGACCTCAAACAACACCTGGAAAAAATGATGGGCCTTACACACTTAGTTTTTCCCCATTGCAAAGGTTCTGTAAGTTTCAAATCCACAGCACTGTACCAAAATTTCAGGAAAGGGACTTGCCTGCTCAGGATCCCTGTGGTTCTTGAATGATGGGACAGTACTGTGTCCCTGAAAACCACTGTGAAGAACGACCAAGACTATTATCAGACCCATGTGTTTATCCCATGACAACTTTTTTTAGTTATCTCAGAGAGTAGTACTGAGGAATGCCCTGACAGGAGACTAAGTTATGGGGCTACAGATTACAACAAGCATTTACTGTAACATCTTTTACTGTTAAAATTTTTATTATTAATAGAATCAGGAATGAGCTATATGGCCCATTGTTAATGCCAGTGGGTGCTGCTGACATTGGGCAGATGTAGCAGCCTCTTAATGTCTTGACTTCATCAGTTCTTGGGGATTCAACAGGATTATCAGCCTGTGGAGCTGTACAGCTTTTTGATGACTTTTAAATTCTACCTCTCAGCACATGTTTTCTTCTGCCCTTCAGTCTGCTCTTTTCTGTAAACTCTTTCTCTATCCACATCAGTAGTTACCCATTACAACCCATGCACTCAAGCTCACATCAAAGCTTTTACCACTAGCTCATCTGATAAGTGAAGGTAGCAATGTGAGTTGAAACTTACAGCACAAGAAATGAGGAATGAATAAGAAATGAACATGCTTTTTCCCTTTTGCTCTTAGGTTAAAAAAATTCTCATTACAAAATCGTTTTGTCTTCATCATCTGGCCTATAGTGTTTGCTGTCCCTATTTTTCTTGTTAAACATATACTTAAAATATACGTATTGTTTGTGGTTTGATTCTGCAAAGCTTCCTTGCAGATGTCAGAGGGGATATTTGCACATGTGATAACTGTTCATTGGAACAGAATTTACAGGATTGGGCACTACGTTTTGAAATGCATACTATGAAATATATAGATATATAAAGTAGGCACATTAATATACAATTATGTTGTAATTGTACAACATTAACATTGTATTAATATAGTTTTCTTACATTCAGTGTGCGATACGTTCGAGAAAACATATGGCACATAATCCTTTCCAAATGGTTTTAGAAATGAAAAGGTGTCCTCTATGAGCTTCTGCCACTGGGGAAGGCAATGTTTTCTCGTTTCTCTGGATCCTGGAACCCCATGATGAGCTGATTTGCATAACAATTAACCTCTAAAAATAATTTATAACCTCCCAGATGAGAAATCAGCTTCAGGGTGGTTAAAAGGGGAGACATTCTTTATTAATATGACTGTTTGTATAAAAGAGGCATCCAAGCAGCATAGGCAGTCCCTCAGAATGGGACATAATACTTGCCATGCATTAAAGCGAGTGCACGGTGGTGTTTTGCTTCCCTTTTTCTCTGCAAAAGCATGAGTATCTCCCCTTCCCTCCCCCCCCCAAAAAAAAAATAGCCTAATGAAGTGTTTAAAAGACTAAACGCTCCATTGTTTTTGTGCTTATGCAAAAACGCGAGAAACCCCTTATTCCTTACAGCCCTTCTGCCGTGCTGACAGAGATGTTCTGTTTTCACTTACTGTCTCCCCAGCTCCAGGGTGTGGACAAGGAAAAGGCAAGGGCAGGGAGAAACCATGAATAGAGAATTTGTAATTTAGATGTGCTTGTGGCTTCACACAGCCAGGGCTAGTCCTAGGATAACACGCTGCATCTGAAGTCAAAAACCTCTCTCCCACAGAAGGAAACTAGTACTAGTTTATTCAGTGACATTTGTTCCATTTTGTACTCTTCTGTAGGGCTTTCCTTCACACCTTTCTCTTTGTTACTCAGAAGGCAAGATCCAATGTACAATGCAGCCAACTGCCTTTCAGCTTTACTGGAGTTTGTGCTCACTTATTTGCTCTGATAGGTACTGATAGAGTTCACATTGTTTTGCAAAGCACACCCCAAACTTCTCACATGCTAAAGAAACTGTTCTAAACAAATTTACTCCCACAGCTGTTTCCCTCTGGTGCGACCATCTATTTCTGTTATCCAGCTTGGTGTGAGAAGAGATAGCTCTGTCTTGATGTTTGTCTCCTGCCAAAGAACCTCCCAGAGAATCCTCTGAGTAGGAACAGTAAATTGAGCTTCTTCTGAGGTACAAAAGCACACTGCAAACCAACAACATTGACTTTATTTTGTTTTCTGAACATTGTAAAATTTTTGGCATTGGCAGTAGAGAGGTTAAGTAATACTAGCTAATGATGATGATAAAAACCATTGGCAAATCAGTTGCCCACTATTTTTTGGCCT
Organism: Merops nubicus; assembly: GCF_000691845.1. NCBI lineage: Eukaryota > Metazoa > Chordata > Aves > Coraciiformes > Meropidae > Merops > Merops nubicus. The sequence goes on along the minus strand of NW_008610636.1, from coordinate 70,155 downwards.
CAATATTAAGAAATACTGGAAATTTCACAAGAAAGCCTGCCATGACATTTCATTTCCCAGTTTTGCAGTCCCCAAATGGTTTAGATAAGCTTTGACCAATCAGCCAACACGGGGCTTGCTTAGCTAGGTTAAACTATTCATGATGTTGAGGTTTACCCATTAAGCAGGATCTGAGAAGAGGTTCATTTAGCATTCTGACTGCTCAGCTGGTCTGCATGCTGCTCTGATGGAAGGGCTTACTGGAGTCCCCAGGTGCCTACTGTTTCTCAGAAGTATTTTGTAACATTTTGAGAATGCTTTCAGTTTTATGCCTCTAACAAGTCGCGCTTGTTTCTATATATTGTGAATATAAATATATTTATATTGTGAATATTGTATACATACATATGTATAAATTTGGCCTTCTATTTGGAAGCATGGCCATTCTTAGTGCCAGTTAATGGTTTTGGTGGTAGCTCAAAACACAGAATCACAGAATTGTATCGAATGGTTTGGGACCTTTAAAGACCACATAGTCCAACCTCGTCCAACACCACCCCTCACCCTCCCCACCCCCCAACCCCGCTACGGTCAGGGACATCTTTGACTAGATTAGGTTGTTCAACCCAACCGACCTTAAACACTTCCAATGATGGGACATCCACAAGTTGTCCGCGCAACCTGTTCCAGAGTCTTACCACCCTTATCATAAAAAAAACCTTCGTCCAATCCAAGTCCAGTCTAAATCCACGCTCTTTCAGTTTAAAACTGTTGCCCCTTGCACTGTCATTACAGGCACTGGTAGACTCTCCCTCTACCTTTCTCACAAGCCCTTTTGATATAATGAAAGGTCCTTATAACATCTCTTGGGAGCCTTCTCTGCTCCAGGCTGCACAACCCCAGCTCTCTGAAGCTCCCATGCCAGAGTAATCTAATGGCTCAGGTTTTATGAGGAAGACAGGAGTTGTTATCTTCAGAGAATATGTGGCAATATATATGAACTTGAAGCATTTCGAAATCTCCTTAGACACGCTGAAAAATAATTTCCCATCTCTATGAGAACTGTCTAAAGGTGGCAGTCTGAGAACAAGAGAACGGAAGGCCAGGTTGCTTCCTATCTATGTATGTCGATCTGCTGCCAGCTGACCTACCTAGAACTTCTGAGTGTAAGTCTCCCATTTAGAATCACAGAATGTAGTACTGGCTTTGAATCATCCAGATTTCGTAAGCATTTATATGCAGAATTTGTGTTTGGATCAAGATTTTTTTATCACCAATGCCATTTTGTCCTATGTTGTTTTAAACTTGCAAAAGCCAGATAGAAATGTGTACTTGACATTAATTGAGCCAGTGTCAAACAGTTACTGCTTTCTCCCTATTAGGCATTTATTGTGGTGTTGTTTATCTCAGTGACTCAATCTTTTTTGCTGCTGGTTAAATCCTGATTGATACTGGGTGTGAAGTCTTGGCTCCACTGCAACAATCAGGAGTTGTGCCATTGCTTCTGCTGTTGCCAAAGTATTATCCATTTAGTGTCAGGGCAAAGATGTTCTTATCTTTATAGAGGCCCAGCTGAATGTCTTCGATCAGAGTTCCTCACCACCTGTGTAGCACCTGAGTATTAGATTTCTGTTTTCCTTCTACAAAATATGAAATACTACTTCTAACTGCACAAATAAGTCTTTCAATTTGAAAAATTGAAAATTGTACTGAAATAAGTAAACTGAAATTCTGAATGGATAACATACTTGAGATGAATGTTTCGTCTAACTGGGAGATCACAACAGGACATTGCAGAGAGCCCTGTTCAATCCCTCCTTTTCAAGTTCCAAATACATTCTTAGCACTGTAGATAACTGAAGACAATGAAAATACTTAAATCTCATGCTTCAAACATACTTTAAACATTTCTTTAAACATTTCTCAGCAGAAATCAAAAAGGATTTCCCATCAATGTCACTGTACAATCTGGGGTGTTTTCTCTCCTCTGTAGCACTAGGACTTGGACCTGGATAAAGGCAAGAATATTTGACCAGAGCTCTACTATAACACTCATAGGTGCCCCTGCAAGTGTCTTGCTCAATGTGGCCTAAGACTCATAACTGATTTTGGATAAGGAAGGGATCTTGTACCAGCTTGGGACCTTGATTGTGTTTGTAGCTTAGGCATCATCAGCCATTAGATTTATCCAGGTATACTTCAGCTGATCAGTTTTTTAAATTTCAAAAGCCTAGGATGTTATTGTTGACTTGGTGTCTACACATGGTACATAGCTGAGGATCCTCAGAAGACTGAAGCATGACTTAGAACTCCAGTGGGTTTGTTTCATGAAAATTGAGTGAGCTTTGATATATTTCAGTATGAAAGAGATCATCATAATCAATCTAGTGATCTCCACTAACCTCCCTTTCTAAGATGTGGAGGAGACAAGCATTACGGTTTCCTCTCATTCCTTTCACCAATTTTTCTGAAGCAATGACCACTATATTTTAGAAACATAACCTCTGCCCCACATTCTGAAAGTCTGTTTAAAATGTGAAACTGTGTTTCATTTTGAAGGGATTGAATAATGCCAGGTGTAATTTGAAAGATTCATAACTTCAGGCTGATCACAAAAGGGCACTCTCCAGTCCTTTTAATCTTTTTCTCCTAATGTGTCTAATTAATTTAAAAGATTAATTCCTTCCTTTGCACAGCCTCAGTTATTTAAGAAAACTGTTGCTTCTACATGCCTATATTCCATTTATTCTCCCTTCTCCCAACTTCCCCCAGCATCCATTAGGTCTTTACTGGACTCGCAGTGTAAGAAAGGAGGGAGAGAAAAATGATTAATTAAAAGAAAGAAAGATAATGAAAATTAATTCAAGGCTGGTAATACAATAACACCTCTCTTCACAATACCTATTAAAATCTAGTTTAGTGTATCAGTACTTTAATTTTTAATCACAGCATACTTGGATTGGAGATGACTTCAAATTTGGCATGCAGTCTGCTGCTTTGCTCTAATCCAGGAAGAAGTGTAGAATGCATAAAAAGAAACAAGCTGGTAATAAACTGGAGAGTTTTCTTGTGAGAAGAAAGTACTTCTTTAGAGAATGTCTTATAAAATGAACCAAAAAAAAAAAAAAAAAGAGAGTTGTGCCATCCTGATGGCTTCTTAACACTGAAAAAATTGACTGCATTGTCTACTTGAAACATTGTATGGGTTTATGCTTGATGTACATGACCAACACTTGAAATTTTATCAGACCCTCCTGGCCACAGGATTAGACTTGTCTGCTAGAGCAAATAATAAGAGAAAAGCAGGACTGCTAAGTTTTGTTTATACTCCACTAACTGGAATGTAAGTTTAAATTCTCAGGAGCTATGATTTTAGCATCTCTTTTACCTGCAAGAGCATCCATCCATCCAGTGCAGAACGACTATGAACTAAGTCATTTGTCCTATAAACTGAATAACAGTACTCTACCTTGTGACACAGTAAAACACAGACCTGATCGGTATTTGAGCTCAGATTTCTAGGTCAGCAGAGGCTGTGAGCTTTGCAGACAAGATTAATACCTCTCTGTATTACTATGCCATTGTAATAGCACTATTAAAGGACATACCAATTCTAAACCGGCTATACAGTATTGCATTAAACACACATAGAAAGTGTTATAATAAGCTTTGCATCTTAGTTTCTGTTGCTATACTGATTGCTATTGTTAACAGCTATCTGAAATTGATTTGAAGAAGAATATTTCTGTGCTTTCCTTCAAGAATGTTGCTAGAGAGGTTTCAGGTCAGCCGCCCTGGAAGGGAAGCCATAAACTTTGCACAAGCACTCGGAAATGAAATATTTGTTAGTTAATAAACAGCTGAAATGAGAGTCTTTAAACCAACCTTCCTTTTGAGTGTATACAGAAAGAAGAATAATGATGCACACAAGAAGAAATGTAGCTTGGGAGACTTGAAATCATGTACATTTAGTGCTGATGAACTTGTTTGGATCACTGGGCAGCCATTATGCTAGCTGGATACCACCCATTCAGGGCCTCTTGAAGCAATGGGCAGTTTGTCACTAAAAACAGATTCAAAAACCTCAGCACTTTGTAGGAAAGAGGGGCCTGGAAGATCATTTTGGAAAGCATTATGAGTGTGCCTGAGCACAACTTTCTCTGAAGCAGGAAAAGTGAGGATGCTCAGGTGAGAGCAGACACCTGAGTGTGAGACAGAGCTGTCACCTCAGTCCCTGATTTGAGGTCTTTGCCACGGCTGGTGAGTCTGTAGCTGAAGACAGCAGGGTGCTCTGATCTTTGCCTTGATACGAGATGGGTGCCAGGGCTGACACGTCTCTGCTGGCATACACAGAAACACAGTGCATGGCGTTCCAGCAGTACTGCTCTGAGATCATCATCAGACCTCCTCCGGCCTCCCACAGAGCTGGATGTGTGCAGCTGCACCAGAAAGCCTTTGACAGCTGCTGTGAAAGCCAGCACCATCCCCTCCATCCTTTCCCAGAGCCTCTAGAAAAACAGCAAGATCTGGCCCTGTTTAGCATCAGCTGCCTTGACTGCTGGATTGAACTGGAGAGTAAGGGATGAGAATTTGGGTAAACTGTGAGCTTGCAAGCAGCAATATCTCCCTTCTCCATCAGACAATTCCGTGGGGGTGTTAAAAGTCATCATTCAGAATATCAGCCCATGCAGCAGTCCTGTTATCATACGCAGCTGCAGTATTGAGCCAACGGAAAAGTGACATGCTGTTACTTGGTCTTCATAGGAAGATCTGCACGTGTGAAGCAGTTAGGCATCAGCTGTTGAGGTGGAGCTGGGAAAATGTACCCTACCTTGAATCTGGATCCTTGGCTTAATACCCTGCAGCCGTGGAGTAGACCTCCAGGCCTCCTCTTCCCCAATAATGATCCAAATGTTTACTCAAACTCTACACTATTTATTTTTATTTAATAGAAGGGATCACTTATCTGCTATTTAAAAGAAGATATTCCAGTTCTTCAGTGTTTTTTTGCAAGCAATTTGAAAACTTTGAGAGGTTTTCAGCGCTTTACTCCTCATATCCTTTCACATAGGGAAATCTGGCCTTCATTCTTCTGAACTCAGCCAGTCAGATATTGAAAAGAAAGTTAGTGAGCACCTGGCTGCAGCTGGACCAGAGTTTTCTGAAGACAAAATTCAGCCAACCCTATTTGAAATAAGGGATTGCTCCAGCAAAAGCTGTCCTGCCAGTGCTGCTGGCATGAAATAAACCGTGCTGTGTTTAACGTTAGGGGTACGCCGAAGAAAGTCACACATTTTACTGTCGAAAACATTGCATTTCTGGAAGCTCTATAAAATCCTAAAGATTAAGGACAATGCTTTACATATCACAAGGCTCTGCTTTGCTGGAACATCTAGACTGCTAGGTGGGATTTGTTTTGCTAACCTTTTTATGTGGGAGAGTATACAAATCATGGTGTGCATTTCACCTGATGCACAGGTTTTTGATGTATTGTTCCATAGAACAGTATGGAAATAAAAATCCTTTAAAGGTACTAGCCTTAGTATTCAGGGGTTTCCTGTTCCTGTGCTGCTTGAAGATAAAATACTGCTGGGAGGTAGAGCGAAAAATGGATATTCACGGGAGTGCAGAATGTTTTTTTCTGCCACCTCACTTATCTGAAAGACCACGTGTCCCACTATTGGTGATGTAAGGCAACTCTGACTGCCTTAGGTCCTAAAGTCGTTGTGGTTACCTTACAGCACAGATACGATAAGGTCTCAAACAGCTAAGGAGTCCATCTGCATGAAAATTGATGGTTTCCACTAAATTCTTATCAGGCAAAAAACTCTTGACTTCAAAATCAGTCAGTCCATTCATGCCATGAATAATTTTGATCTTTTACAGTGTAACGAGTAGCAAGACCTGCTTCATCGTGGGGAAACTACCACAGTTTTACTTCAGGTTAAAGCTCCTACTGTAGCAACAATAAAACCAGATTTTAAGTGCTATGGCTTCAGAAACAATGAAGTCTGTATTGTCTGTGGGAAGGAAGCAAGTCTGAACTACTAAGCAGAATGGTGCAAGGCTTTCACAAATCTGGGACCACAGAAGCACTGTATAAGTAAAGCAGCCCTGAAAAGAGTACAAGGGGATTTTAAACTGACTTTAACTGATATTCTTTTGGAATCTGCATTTGGAAAAGATGTAGTTTTAATGTTTCAATGATTGATTATACCAAAAAAAGTTAAAAGTTCTGATATAAAAAAAAATAAATTCTAAATTGTTGCAGCAGTCCTGTGATAAGGGTGTAGGCTTAAAGCAGTGACATAGCAGTAGCTGGATTCTGTATGTACCACTTAATTGCATGAATCATACCTATTTCTCAGCCTCTTTTCAAAGATTTTGACCTCTCTTTCTGTTTCCTGCCTGTATTATACTATCTTCTGAAGCACAGTTTAAAATTTAATGTATTAATAAATGCCATCAATAAAAATATCCAGGTAATTCAAATCAGGTGCCATGTATAATTATAAAATCAATCATCAAAATTATCTTCCCTAAAATTATGCATTTTTCCTTTTCATTGCATCATTAATTTGAGGCCTAATCCTGTCTACTTCAGCCTTCCAACACTCCTACTGATGTCAAGCAGAGCCTCATTAAATTCAGATGTTCTGCCCTGATGGTTCAAATTCCAGCCTCAGAGCCTAAATTTTCAGTTCCTCAGATTTCCTGCTTCTTAAGAAAGTCTGAAGAAACCAACTTAATCTAACACACAAAAAATCTTGCAGAAAACTACTTGAAACTACAGTGAGTTATCTACAGAAAACTCACTGTTGCTGATTATGGAAAATGCCTCTTCACAAGCAGCTCTGTGACAACAAGGAGCAGATTGCCTTCTACTGTTGGTGGAGGTACACGGTGAAATGGTGGCCTTCTGTGCAGAAGTAAATGCTTTGAAATAGGTGAATATTCTTCAGACCTTTCCTTGCCACTTTGCTTTGGACACAGGAGTCTCTGTTTAAGGATCTTCACATTCAGCAAGGATCAACACAGATGTGTCATGTGGAAATTTTAAATTCCCAATAACATTCTTGTTTAAAATTACTAGCTTTTGGCCTTTTCCTCAGCGGGAAGGGAGAGCAGTAGATGAAGAAACTCTTTCATTTTCTGCAGTGCACCTTCCCTTCCTGATGGAGTGGAAAGTTGGTACCATCCCAGCTTTCTCTTGGCACTTTCAGTAAATAGACCTATGGGCCCCATTGACCACTAGATTAAAGGACCTTCTATAGTTCCTGTTCACTGATTAACTATTTTCCCTGCCCCTAAGTTGTTCTCTGTGTAGCATTAAACCACCAATTTCTTTAAAGGTGAAAGAAGAGGTATGGCAAGTCAAACAAAGATAAGCTGTATGAGTTCATTATTTACATAAATGGCTGGGTTTTTTACTTATGTCAACAAGAACTTCCTAAGAATTCTTCTTAATTATGGTATAGGTGGATCAGAGAACTCTAATCCTCCATCGTTATTTATTGTCTATGCTGGTCTCACCTGTCCTGCCTCTGAAGCACTATTAGCAGTGCTATCCTTCCTTACAAAGAACTCACATAATGTTTTGTTCAGCACTCCACAGGGAAACACCAGCAGCTTTTTGGACTTGCTTTATATTCCAGATGACTTCATCTAACTTGAGAGCTGCACTGAAGTCTTCACACATGAGCATCCATGCCAGAAAATCAGAAGAGCCTCTTGAAAAAATGCAGAAAAAAAAAGCATGCAACATCCTGCACTGTTACACTGAATACCTGTGTGACTTTGTGACATTTACATTAGCATAGAAATCTCACTCCTATTGATAAAAACTCTTCTGGCCAACAATGGAGAATTAAAATGTAAGCCTGTACAAGAATAACTGTGTTGCTTTTTATACAGAAAGAATCCAACAAAAAAATCCATTCTTCATTTGCTTATGGGTGTGACTCATAAATAATGTGAGTTCAGTCATTGATTTAAGAGAGAAGTATTTCTCCCTATTAATATAAAGATGTCATTTTCCAGGTTTTAATATATGATGGTTGATATATTCCAGCAAGAAAGATTGAAGCCATATTTCTTTAGTGGTTTTCTAGCTATGATTTCAAAGACTGAGCTAAGTTTGAATCCCTATTTTTGGCACATATGTTAGGTTTTTTGACTTCTCAGGGTGGTTCTCCACCTATATTTCTCAAGAATAAGACTGTTTGTAATACAATTCATATCTTCCAGAATAAAGAGAAATGCATTTTTTTTTTCTTATGCTGACATCATCATATAAATAGTTTCTAGTCACGCTTGTTCTGTGTTACAGAAGTATCCGTTCTTCAATACTGAGGCTGTTCTTACCAACTTACTATGCCACATTAAGTGTTTCACTCTTGCTTTCTCAGACTGACTTGTGTCTGGCCAAATTCACTGCTTTTACCTGCCCTTCTGTCTGTCTGGACATGTATAAATATTAATCATGACAGTCCTGTGCTCTGTATCCTCCATGACTAAATGGAGAAATGTACCTGGCAGAGCTGCCAGACCGCCACACTCACACATATATTCTGTTTAAAATTGCACCATAAAATACACTTTCATGGTTTTTTAATCCTTCTAGGGTAACACAGGTAGTCAGACATCTTCATGATTGTGGCCAATGTAAGATCCTTTATGGATATATTCCCTATCTTAGTTATTTTCTCTGATTTTCTTCAGCTACTTTTCTTGTAATTACAATAAAATGAACATCAGTATGTTTTCCTTCTTCATTTCTCTTCACTAATACCTGGATTCATTTTATTTAATAGTTCCCTTGCTACTTTAAAAAGATACTCTGCAAAATTCAAGCTCCCCCTTCCCTTTGGTACCGGTTCGTGACATGTACCTATCATCCACACGATATATTGTCCAGAGGTTATGTTTTACGCTTGATCTTTTTACAACTGAAGCATGATTTCTCCTACCTTCAGAGGGTGAAACCCCTTTGTTTTAACGTACTAGTAATTTTAAATCATTCTGCCCTGAAGATGGTCCCTTTTCCAGTGTTTCCTATTCGTATTATTACCTGCATTCTCTTGCTAATGCTCAATCATAAAAGAATTTCAGAGAGGCACCAGGCAACATCCTTGGTAGAAATTCTTCTGTCAAGACAATGTCAGGCTGGTGTTTTTATCACTACAACTCAATTCCTTCAATTTTGAGGCAAGCTAATAAAACTGATAAACCCCTAAATGTTGCGTGGCAGGTAGGGATGTCCACGATATGGAATAGTTCTGTTCCTCCCCACCTGCAAATAACAAAACAACAGAAAAATTAGAATCTCCTCTTGATTCCTTGTATCCAGTGGTTTTGACTGATGAATAATTGTCATCTTTTCATTTTGGGCCATTTCTCACTTGTAGAACTAGCAAGAAAATGAAGACTCTTGAGCAAGGCTTATGATTCCTGGCTTTCTCTATTGGCAGCACTTTCTTGTCAGTTGTCATTTATGTCAAGAGTCTGATCCCACAGTATTGTCCCAGCAGGGGACGGGACAGTAACAGTTGAAAGGAGTCACACTTTTAGGTCTGGGAAACTTCAGATCCAGGCTACCTTTGAAGAACAGGAGACACCAGATCTCTGAATCAAGTTGAGAATAAGGCTACATCTTCACCAGTCTAAAGGTGCATATTGACAAAAAGGTAATGAATGTACACCAGCTGCCTCTCTGCAAAAGCCCAGGGGAAACAGTGACTTCTAGCTACCACTAAAGCATAATGAGCTACAGAGAGGCTCATAGCATTGACCTCAGCTAGACCTGACATGTAGAAGGTTTCTGGGCCTTGCCTGTGCTAGTGTTTTGTGTGACGGTAACCAGATTGTTAGCTGCTGCATTAAAAACCTCTGGAAGTAGGAAAAAAGCCAGGTTTCTGTACAGAAAGCTGTACCACTGCATGTAGCTGTGCTCCTTTTATAACATGTTCACAGTCCTTTCTTCTTTTAGTAAGACTGGTCTTTCCTCCCTCAATACTTTGATTGGGTATCCATACAACTGACATAATGTTAGTCTTTATCTTATATCTGGTGTCTGTATCACATCTACTTCCTCTGATTTGAAGGGACTTTTGTGGGAGGAAAAATAGCATGGTAATGAAATTATATTCATAATTAACTTATGGAAAGATAGCTTCATGTGTTGTGTTTCCAGGCTCATAAAAAGGGAGAAAAGGGCAACCTAGGCAATTAGTTGTTCCTGTAAGATTATTTATCTTCATCTTCTGCTCTTCTTGTGGATACCCTTTCTGTGCATTTGTATTAATATGCATAAGTATGTGCATCCATATACATACAGATATGTGCTAATCTGATATTTTATACTAATTTTGAGGGGACTAGGACATATTTCTAAAGGAGACTCCACAACTGCTTTCTTCAGGCAGCTGAAATGGTTTCCTCCTTTCAATGTGCTATAACGTGCACTACTACGTAACCATGCTTGGAATTCACTGCCACCTGTTCTTGACGGTATTTCTACCATGTAGAGGTACATTTGGTTCAAAAGTTATTCAGCGATAGTTCCTGAACTTCAAATTCGCATGAGACAAGCTCTTAGGAAATTCTCTTCTCGAGTGATTGATATAACTCATATAGCATGGGAAATATAATAAGCAGCTGTGCGCTTCTGCATTTTCAAGTAGGTGTTTAACCATATGAAAAAGCACACCCTGTTCTTTTCCCTACTTTGACATTTTTTTTTCTGACGTTCCTTAAGGACTGTTTTTCCAAAACAAAGAAAGAAAAAAAATGGGTAAACAATAAGCTCTCCCTGTGTTACAACTCACCACACCCAGCTCCCTTTTTTTGCAAAACAAGAGCTTAAGAGACTGTTCCATTCTTTATTAAGATGAAACAAACCCACCAAATAAATATTTTACGGCATTTCAGCTAATTTCATTGGCAAACTCCAAATTCTGAACATATTTTTACCAAGCTTTCCTCCTGAGATGACAGCCTGAACTCATTTTCTCTCCCTCCTTCCCTTGACTCCCCACACTACCTCCCCTGGAGAGGCTGAATGCTGCTGATTGTGCAAATTCAAGCCCATCAGCACTTGTCATCTCTCATGGAATTTACCCTTTGACATTCAGCTTCCACTTCCCACTTGGAGGCCGAAGTTTTATCTTTGCAAAGCACAGAAGTTTCCTTGGAAAAAAAGCAAGAAACATGTTCTCCTGTGGGGAAAAAAAGACTCACTTCACCATGGAGACCTTGGGGAAAAAATCCTCACATTATATTTAATTCATGGGTTTAGGGTTTTTTGATAGGGAATCTTTTCTTTGTCTCTTTTTTTTTTTTTTTTTTTAATATTCTGATAAATCAAATGGCCAATGTCAGTATTTTGTCCAATTTTCCTTTCCCCAGAATACAAACTTTCAAGCCTTAAACAGTGACCTTGCCTTTTAACCCCAAATTACAGCTAGTCACCTTTACAAAAAAATCATTCCTTGTTTAGTATGTACTCTGACGATATTATCCCAAAATAGTAGCCTCTCTCCTGCCTTTAATAACAGACAGTACTGCACATATCTACTTTAAAAATTTTACTAAAGGACAAAGTAAAAATTTGCAAGGAGCTTTCATTCCTGTTTTATTTGACATGAGGAACTCTCCAGTAGGGGCAAGTCTGTCCTCATTTACACCTGTTAAGCCTCATTGAAATGAGTAGGATTGAGCTAATGAAACTGATTACAAGAGTTTGGCTCATAACCTGTCTCATGGTAAATCACAACACTATCTCCTGCAGGTGGAACAAGATGAGATCTGCTGTCTGCAGTGCTCCATTTATAGGAATAGTAGCATATCCAGTACTTCTCTGCAGATCATAATGTTGGCTGCCTTGCCTGGCAAGGAACATGTATCTCAAGGTATTAAAATTAGTAGAAATCTTCATCCTTATAAATGTGATTTTTTAGTGATATTGGCTACTAATGGATGTCCGTAAATTAATTTTGGACTTCGTTTGCAATTTTAATTTTATTCAGCAAACACCAGGATACTATAAACCTGTGTTAACAGGTTAGCTTTGTTACACTTCATTTTCTGTACTGAATTAAATTATTTTGTCTTTTAATCTATACTGTCTTTATAGGGTTTATTATTTGTTTGGGTTAATGCTTCAGTGGTATATTTGGTTAGTATTATTAATATTATATATTTACCCATGAACATGTAACATGATTTATATTAGTGTACACTCACAGCCAGGCACTTACTGAATTGTCCCACAACCTGGATAAAATTTTGTTTCAGATCCTGATACAAAAAGTCAATTATCTCCTCCACTTCCAGACAAAAATGCTAAATTCCCAGAATGTCTCTTTCTCGTCGCTCTGTTGGAAGGTGGAAGTATGAAGTGGAAAGCAGACCGTTAATGTGAAATCGTTTGTTCTTCTGATGCTAGTCTGGGTAAGGGATGATAGCATTAGGTTCATGTTGTGCCACTGGAGCCTTAAAACCATAACTGCTGACTCTAGAGGCTAGTGGAGAGGATCAAAGTTCACCCAGCTTTGGGTTGCCTGTAGCTTCAATATCCTTATATTAGCATTGTTAAGAACTGCTTAGCACATTGAATTCTAATACAACTCCACGCAGCACTACAGGCTTGGGGAGGAGTGGCTGGAAAGCTGCCCGGCAGAGAGGGACCTGGCGGTACTGACTGACAACCAGCTAAATATGAGCCAGCAGTGTGCCCAGGTGGCCAAGAAGGCCAACAGCATCCCGGCTTGTATCAGGAATAGCATGGCCAGCAGGACTAGGGAGGTGATTATGTCCCCGTATTCAGCACTGGTGAGGCCACACCTTGAGTACTGTGTTCAGTTTTGGGCTCCTCACCACAAGAAAAGACGTTGAGGTGCTGGAGTGGATCCAGAGAAGGGCAACGAAGCTGGTGAAGAGTCTAGAGAACAAGTCTTATGAGGAGCAGCTGAGGGAACTGGGGCTATTTAGGCTGAAGAAAAGAAGGCTGTGAGGAGACCATATCACTCTCTATAGCTACCTGAAAGGAGGTTGTAGAGAGGTGGGTGCTGGTCTCTTTTCACAAGTAGCAAGCTATAAGAGAAGTCAAAATGGCCTGAAGTTTCGTCGGGGAGGTTTAGGTTGGATATTAAGAGAAACTTCTTTGCCAAAAGGGCTAACAAGCACTGGAACGGGCTTCCCAGGGAGGTGATAGGGTCACCTTTCCTGGATGTGTTTAAAAGTGATGTAGATATGGTGCTTAGGGGTATGGATTAGCAGTGTACTTGGCAGAATTAGGTTAACAGCTGGACTTGATGATCTTAAAGGTCCTTTTCAACCTAAACAATTCTACGATTCAGATCATGGAGTATACCTGATGCTCAGAATTTTGTAACCTGTTTTTGTTATAAAATAAGGTTTATGGATTCTATGCAGAGAGAGACCATAGGTTCCTGTAGTCTTGAACCACAGGTTCCTGACTCTTGAATCTGTGAGATACCTCTGTGTGCGTTGGTCGTGGTGAGCTGGGCAGCGGAGTGACCTCAGTCCTCATACCCTCAGCTGGGTCTCATGTCCAATAAAGAACGCATCCATGAGGCACAAAGCCAGAACAAATAAGACCTCATTAGTTCTATTGTCACTAAACTACCTGTGATTTAGTGCATATCCCATTGACTGGATAAACAAACCTCTCTGCAGTTTATTTAACTCTTCAGTCTTTGTCACATTACCTGTGGTTATTTAGCACAATTATGCATTGTAGCAGGGGAGTTCAGTGGAGGCAAGTCATAGGAATGCAATGCTCTCCTCTAGGTTTATTTTTCCCACTTTTTTTTTCCCCCACAGTTTAATGCAGTCATACTGAATATCCAAAGTGCCTTGCAGTTTTTCTTGGAAAACCACAACCATAATTGCCATGCTGTGCACACCTTTTTGATCACTGTGTTCTTGAGAACAATTTGAAAGATAGATTACAGAGACACTAAGCATTTTTTATGCTTACAACTCAAAGTGGCACTAATAAATAACCATAGAATGTAATCTTGCATGTATAATTTTTCATGGCAGTTCCTTATGAAATCATTATGTAATTAATTTCTTTATCAGTCATGTGAAAGTCCAAACAGGGAGACTGGATGATGAAATATAAGGCAGCTAAAATTTTAACCAAACAAATGTTTTAGAAATTGCACACATTTTTTTACTCCTGTAATTTCCATGCTGTTCTGTCATAATAGATGAGTTCTCCAAATATGAAAATGGGTCAAAAAAATCATGATGCTGAACTTCAAGCACTGCAGAAGCTCTGTGGCAGAGAATATTAACAAACAGGAAGACACATAATGAAAAATTTTGCATTTTAAAACTACTAATATTCATTAAGAATTGTATTTTTCTTCATTTGCTGTGTTTCTCTCCATCTTGCACAAAACTTTGTAGTAGTACTATCAGGCATCAAAATCAGGATTTACTGAACTTAGTTTTGGCCTTATAAATCCCAGCTACCTAGCCAAAAAACGTTGTCAAGGTTTCACCCTCTAGGACGTGGAAAAAGAAGATAAATCTTTAGAAGGGAGACAGAGATGGCATCAGAAGATATTCTGATGCCATTTCTGTCTCCCACACTGACTGTTGGAGGAACTTGGGCCTTTACAGCTCTTACAGCACCCAGAATGTACACATCAGTGGGAGTAATAACTGGGCGTAAAGGAGACAGGACACACAGTAGCATTTTTGCTTTTTTAAAATAAGTGTTTAACTGTAGATAGCTAGATGCCTATCAAATATCTTTAAGTTCAGCCCAGATATTACCTGGATCACTTTTGGGTTTTGGGTGGGTTTTTTTCCCCCTAAATTTAGAAGCAACACCAATCCTGAAAGATAATTGTTTTGGAATGTTCTCTATAGAACATACACGTTTATTTAGAGGTATAAATTTAACCAGGGAAGAATATTCAGGGCAATAAAATATCATGCACAATTAAAAGCTCATGTCACCTTTTCATAACATTTTTTTCTTTTTCCTTAGGCAGCATTGAAAATTCTGCAGTTTCCAGCAGAATTACTTTGATCAAAATAATTTGAACAAATATTTTCCTTCTTAATCTGACCCTGAACTATCAAAATGGATAAATAAAAATATGCTCAGCTATGGAGAGGCTTGGACTTAACTTGACCCTTGCTTTAGAGTACACATAACAGCTACGGGAAAAGATATGTAGAAATAGGAACAAATCCCATTGGCAAGAGCACGGTCCTCATGTTTTTCCATAGGATAAGCTGATGCTGTAATACCAGTGCTTATTTATGGACTAATGTCTTTACTCTACGTAGTTGTGGAGGCAACTTCCCCCATGTATGTGCAACTGTGTAATAGTGCAATGTCATGCAATGCCAGCAACAGGCAAGTAAAATTACTATAGATCTGTCTTCAGCATAATCTAGCAAGAGGTGGAGCCTCTTCAACACAATCCTCTGCAGGCAGACAGAAAGTGCTGCAGGATTACTCGAGGGACCATAAATCAGTTTGGAAACCTTGAGAGCTGGACCGAAAGAAATTGCTCATCTTCTGTTTCTTTCCTTTCTAACCACTGATTTGTAACAGACTGAAAAAAAAAAAAAAGGTATCTTTATGGCCATTTGCCACTATGTTCACCCATTAAACTTACTGAAATAAGCTAAGGGTAGAACAAGGCCTTTAGATATGTCCTGGCTTGAAATCTGTGTCAGCTGGAACTGATATCTTTACCACTCCTCTGAGGATCCAGCAGTCCTTGCCATTCTCAGATTTAGGAATTTACCCTGCTGGCATCCCCAGTTCTTTAACTGGCACTTCCATCTTTTTTCCCAGAAGTTTCAGCCATCATTGCCATTTGTGTCACTTTCCCCCAGCATTGCACTAGCCTGTTCTTATGTCAGTGGTAATATTTCTCCATTATTCATACAACATTGAGGTTAGAATTTTTCTCCTTTTTCTCTTTTATTCTTTTGTAACATGCAGTTCACCTTCTAGTGCCACCTTTGCTTATACCTTTCTATTGATGCATGACCTAGCTGGCTACAAGAGTCATTTTTCTGTTGATACTTTAATTCAAATCTACCCATGGGTGGTGGGTAATTTTAATTGCCACCAGCAGGAAGCTGGGCGTATTCCGACCCAGACACCTCTGTCAAGAAATGAGTGGTCATTTGTGACATACTGGAGAATAAAAGTAGCCAAGGGCATTATCTGACTTGAACTGAGCTGACAGATTTTTACAATGCTATGTCTGGAGTCCAACAAACTATGTTTAGAAAAATACATAGAATATTATGGGTGAGAAGGGAAAAGGCAAGGAAATTCACTATATAGAAGAAAATGTTCCACATGGCCTCCAAATCTCAGGTGCAAAGGGAACATAAAACCTTCATTGTGCTTATAATTTAGAGATGTATGTTATTTTTAACCCTCAGTAACAACTTTCTTGCTTTTACACATTGCTGCATAAATGTTTTTAGGCTTGTAATAAGTGTCATGGAATGTGAACTTCATTGTCTTTCACAACAACACAGTTTTTTAAAAATGCCTATTTCTAACATAAATGAGCATGTTCTATCAGTCTTTTTGAGTACTTGGACAATTCAAATTTAGAGGCTAATTAGGATGAATAAATATTATGGAAACTGGCCATAGCTAAATCTTTATACACACTTCTCACTGGTATATACACGCAAGATAATAAGTGCTTTCACTTCTAAAGAGCTCTTCACTGAATCTCAGGAGTCTAAAAGTAGGGGCTAAACTCATCAATGGAGGATCTAGTGATTTACCTAAGGTCAGCCAGTAAAGTGGTGTCAAAGGAAAGATATTAGATAAACCTCATGTTTTGGCATAGTTTGATATATGAGCAAGTCAAATTCTCAAGTGCAGTAAGGTTATTTGAAATACTGTCTGTAAAACATACACACTGCTACGTTACCATTGTTGCAGGGAAGTGTTAAGGAAAGATGAGAAGACCTACAGAAGACCTATCCCAAATAGATCAATATGCTGTAAAAAGGCTTATCAGCTGACAGGTGCAGAACATATAGCAATAAGCACTGGGCTAAGTCTTGAGGTGTTATTAAAAAGGTGTAAACTATGTAAATGAACCCAGGATAGCTCTGTGCACTTGCTGGTAAATTAATGTCCCCACGATCCCTGAGGTATTGGTACCAGCATAGTGGAACAGTACAACCACATTAATACAGTGCTGTATCCAAGCAAATTACACCTGCTTCTCATCAGGGCTTTTTATCTTGGGTTCACCTTTAGTCTGAACAAATGCTACATGGGTCCTGGTGCCGAGTATCTGCCACTTTGACATTTCCTCAGTAAAGGCACAGTTTCATATGTTTTCCTGGACCATCAAGACAGGCTTACAGCTGAATTTTGTCAATATGTTGCACAAGCCAGTTATCCTGCCTCATGAAGTATCCTGCTTGAATATATGCGTGTTATTATATCCTGGACCTGTCTCCCTTGAAAATTTTGGATGCTGACAGTTTCATAAAATCTTCCCTCCAACCAGTGGTGGTGTAAAACAATAATAAAAACAAATCCGAACTCTGATTCTATTGCAGCCGAAAGTAATATTGGAGCAGGATGGTATTTTCTACACTTAATAAAAGCATCCTTTCAATAGGCTTTTGTACACCTCAAATGGATAATGTCCAGAAGTATACAGAGTGTGATATGTGTCAAAACCCTCACTGAATGATATTTTTTTCTTTTCAGAAAGGCAAGAACATCAAAGAAGCAAAATCTTTAAAGCCAAGAAGGACATTGTTTGCTCAGCTACAAACCCACTTTCAACTCTCATAAACGCTCAATGCAAAATATTCTATTGACATATCAAAGTTTATATGGGTTGCCAAAAGAAAACAAGGTTAGGAAGCTAGGGTGTTTGTCAGAGATAGGTAGAATGAGATCAGGATACTTTGCCAGTAGCTGACAAGGCAAAAGATTGTAGGTCAGCACTAATAGTATGTGATTCAGCTCTAAGAAGCCGCTTGTCACATAGCTACAGCCTGAATATTGTCTCCTAATTGCTCATTCTTTGCAACAGTCCTGCTTTTGCCACCGCGATTTGAGTGGATGCTCAGGCATCAGGTCCCTTAACTCCACTACTCCTGACAAAACCTCTAACCAGCAAATCATCCAGCTAGCTGCAACAGAATAAGGTTGCTGTTAACAGGGTTTCGTTTTCCATTTTGTTATTTACTAGTACAGCTGGAGGGTATTTTTCATGCCATTACGTTGCAATCTTTGCTAAAGTTAGCGGGGTTGTTTTGGCAAAGAAGACCATTGCCATTGCTTGCCCTGTTAGACCCTTACATGGACATACAACCCTCTCCCTGCTTAGCTGACCTAATATAACAATGCCCTATCTAGTCCCCCAGGGAACTATTTGTCAGCAGCTATTCCCACACACTCATACTGTGAACTCCAAAATACAAATGAGGAGGGGGTTTTATGCTGCCTACTCGATTACTAATTTCTTTTTTGTTCTCACCATGTCCCATCACTCATGAAGTAGGCATGTATTTGTAGAAACTTCCTAAAACGATATGAATGGATTATCTTTTTTTTTTTTTTTTTGGCATCTTTCCAGTGTTCTGCCTTGTTTTAATCAGAATGGGTGGAACACATATTGCACTTGCTCGCACCGCATTAAATCACTTTAATAAACTCACTACAGAATTCAGTCAAATGTTGCAAAACCTAGCACTGACAATCTGTTAACACTCTAAGGCATTTTGCTCAACAGGATGTGTTAGTAAGTACTCTGCCCATTCAGTTTCATTTCTGGATTCCTGAAGAAAAAAAAAAAAACAAAAAACAAAAAACAAAATCACCTTGTTGTTCTCCTGAGAATCCTCACATATGTCAGTTTAATCTAAAAAAAATTAAATATAGCATTATCAAGTCTATGTTTTATCAAGGATCAGGACAGTCACAAATGTGTTCTGCTCATTTACAGCACATCTTTCTTCCTAGAGCAAAAGTCTACCATTCAGCCAATAAAGGAGACGTTATCTTCTGAAATAAAAACATGTTAAATGCGAAAGGTATTTGAGGGAAGGGCAGCTCTTCCCCTCAAGTGCTAAATATAAATCCTTGTTGTCGGCTAAAAGGTTCTTGACTGAAGCTGTGTGGATGCAATTGGACCAATGAGTGTGAACGTACCCACAGTGACTAGGGTGAGTTCCCTTGGTCATGCCAACATCACCGTTTTCAAGGCCAGTTTATTCTAATTCATTACCATCCATATTTTCACAACAGTCAAAGCTTCTCTCATGAGTGCTCACTGCAAGATTAGCATCCCCTTTTGCTTTAACTACAACTCAGTAAACTGGGAAAAGAACTGCTGGGATCTGGATGTGAGCCTCAGGGAGCAACAATTCTGTAGTGGTAGTCCCTCTTCTTGCTGTACACAACTGATCCACGCAACTCCTACCACGTCTGCTGGGCTGCATGCAGAAAGTGTGTGTCATCATCCAAGTAAGACATAATCAGGGAAATTACAATCTTGCCACAAATACTAGGCAAGTAGAAAAAGATGTCAGATTTGCCAGATAAATTGCTAGGTGTGAAATAGTCAATCAGCTTCACTTAATAAGTGGATATCGTATATAAGATGCTGCTGTCATCCAAGCTGCAAGTGGATCCAGGTACGCAGGCAGACTCCCACAGGAGTGAATGGGACTGTACATGGCGATACAAGATTTTTTTTGCTTGATATTTTCTAGCATCCTCAATATCAGCATGGTGACTAGCAAGATATTAGAAGAATAAATCACTTCAGGAAAACCATGTTATAAATTATCATAGCAATCTTAAAATGTTAGTCTGTTCATATGCCTGCTCTTTCAGAAGTCTACTGAAATATTATTGCTCATTTCTTCAAACCAGGAATATTAATTTCCTCATGACCTCCTCCAAGAACAACAGCCTGCCCTGCAAATTGCTAAAATAAATATTTTTTTCCTAGGAGGCTATTCAGTGCAAACATGCCAGAACCCAGTGTTTCTTGTTGATGTAGACTCACACAGTTCAGCAGCTCTCATAAATTATAAAATCTAATTATGTTCATTAAAACTACTTGAGGACCTAACAGGGGAGCACCAACTAGACCTCCATGATTATATCTGTTGTTGCAAAAGGTCAGGATCCACTTTACATCCATTCATGTGTCACAGCCTCATTTGTGGAAAATCATCTGTCTATGTAAGAGATATATGCCTGAAGGAGGCCGCTGGCCTGTCTAGTGAAATGGCTGTGGAAAATGCAGTGTTTGCAGAAAACAAAACAAGGTCCATTTATTTCTCTTTTACAGTCAGTGGGAGTCTCAAATCTAAAATCTCTAGCAGCGTGGAAAATGTGCCTTCCACAGAGACAGTTGCCATATGGTTACTTCTACATTTACCTGCTGTTGCAGTATGCTGTGGTTGCCCTCTCAGCTGCGCCTTTGAGCATCTTTCCCACGGATGTAAGGGCAAGGGCTGAGAGCCCTCGAGGTATCACATGCATGTGTGGCTACAGTGGACAGCTGGAACTGCTCAGACCAGGGTTATACATTCCACATTCATTGCTATATTTGTGGGCCTCTCTCTGAAAGGTCTCATCTGTGGCAGGTTCCCACAGTTCCTGCCCACAACAAAGTGGTGGCAGGATGGATGACTTCCTCCAGCCCAGGGTGTGGTACTGCTGGCTGGCTCCTCCCCCCCCAGTGTTCTCGTTTGGGCTGAGATAAGAGTTAATTTTTTCCTATTAGTTGGTACAGTACTGTGTTTCAGATTTAGTATGAACAATGTTGGTAAGACTGACATTTCAGTTGTTGCTAATTAGCACTTATCCTAAGTAAGTGATTTTTCCTTTTCCCAAGCTCTGCCAGGGAGCAGGTGCACAGGAAGCTGGGGGGAGCATGGCCAGGACAGCTGACCCGACCCAGCCAAAGGGATTTTCCATACCATATGATGTCATGCTCAGTATAGAAATGGGGGACTTGGCTGAGAAGGGCAGATCATTGCTCAGGCACCAGTTGCTGGGTAATGAGCAATGGCATTGTGCAGCACTAGTCTTTCCTTCCTTCCTTCCTTCCTTCCTTCCTTCCCTTCCTTTCTTCCTTTCTTCCTTCCTTCCTTTC
>NW_008610636.1:0-48941 GCF_000691845.1 Merops nubicus | reverse complement strand
CCTTCCGTCCTACCTTCCTGCCCTGCTTCCTTCCTTCCTTCCTTCCTTCCTTCCTTCCTTCCTTCCTTCCTTCCTTCCTTCCTTCCTTCCTTCCTTCCTTTCCTTTCCTACCTCCTTCCTTCCTTCCTTCCTTCCTTTCTTCCTTCCTTTTTCTAACATATTCCTTTTAATTACTATTATTATTAATACTAGTAATCTTATTGTGTTTTATTATTGGTATTATTTTAGCTTAGTTATTAAACTGTTCTTAAGTCACAAGTTTTATTTCTTTCTTTTTTCATTCTCTTCCCCATCCCACTCGGGGGGGGGGAAGGAGTCAGCAGCTGTGTGGAGCTTAGTTGCTGGCTGGGCTGGAGTTAAACCATGCCACTAGCTTAGCCCCTGTCCTGGGTTCAACTAGGATAAGGTTAATATTCACAAGAAGGTGGATGGGGCCACAGCCAGGATAGACCACCGAACCAGCCAAGGACATAATCAATACCATGCTGACATCATGCTCAGTATATAAGGTCCCACTTCGCAGTTTTAGACTAGCACAAACATGACAGATTCTCCTTTCAGTGTTCCCTGGATGCTAAAGGAATTAGCCAGGATACCACGCTTGGGTATTCAGACCCTCCTGTCCAATTTTTTTCAATGGTACACAAGTGAAAGCAAATGCACAAAGTTCTTCCAGGCTGAGCTGGGTCTTGATGCTTCTTAAACACACAGGCACTACACGTGCCCCTATCCACAGTTTCCTAGAGGCCTTCATCTTACTGAACTGGAGTGCTCTTTTGTTTCTCCAGCTCCCAGGGTCTTCCTCCTGAGTCTCAGGACTTCGCTTCAAAATTTCAAAACTTCTTAGGTCAGCTATTTAGTCTAACTTTACCTCTTCACTTACCCTGTGAAAGCATACCCACCTAATTCTTTCTCCACCTCAGGGCTGACTCTATATCTTTCCAGGTTTATATTTCACCTAACTCACATATGGCTTCATTTTGCTGTGTCTGGGAATTTGCCGCTCCCAAGCCACCACACCCTGCAGAAAGGCTTTTCAAGAAAACTTTCTGTAGGCTTTAGCTTGCCCAATATGTTTTTGTATAGTCATTAAAGTTTTACAATTGATTTTTAACCCCAAACTTATCAAAAAAATGGTGAATTTGAATCTAAGAAGGTTTTTTTTTCATTGATTTGTAGTATCAGTCAAAACCCCAGATAATACATAAACAGATTCGCCAAATCATCACACAAGTACGACTGTGGGAATCCTGTCAGCCACTTGGGGCTTTCTTAAGAACCAAATTTTAATTTTTTTTATTATATTAAGAGAAATATAATATTTTTTATTATATTTAAGATTTAAGAAACTTCACAGCAAGGGAAGTGCTCTCCTTAATTCTTATGGGCCATGTGAGACATTTGGCTATAAACTACCCACTACTTTCACAAGCAAGTTTAAAAGACAGCTTAAGCAATGAATCAATGTTTTGGGTGCTCACATAATTTTCTGCCTTATTATAAATGTCTGCTTTCTGCTAAAGACAACACTGTTCAGAAGTTTTCGCTTATGTGGAACAAATTACATTATATTAAACAAGAAGATGATTTATGCAATGACAAAGGCTTTAAAAAAATAGTCATGAGAGCTGTTAATTTCAGCTAAATTTGCTCATGTTTGGGGTTTTGTTTTGTTTTCCACCAGCACACAGCAAGGCTCAGATACAAGACCCCAAGCACCATTTTGGGTCTGCCTTTCAGGCTCTGTTAGACATAAAGAGAAGTAATTACAGTAGAGGACATTGCAGAGACTAGAAAAAGGATCAATACTTGTATTCCCCTAAGAGTGTTCAGCCATTAAACTAAATCAGGAATTTCCCAAGAGTTAATAAAGGCTTTCTGTTTTTACCCAAGAACTCTTTTAATATTCCTGCATTCCCTCTCTGCTCAATAGCACAAAGCTTTTTCATTATCATATTCAGAACATGATAATTTTCCTTAGTATTAAAGGAATAGTTTGGCTTCCCTTCTGTTATATGCAGGGTATTGCTTCTATGTCTGGCAGATCTTGGCTTTTTCCAAACAGAAAGAGTCTTATTTTTTTAGTGATCTAAAGTGCAAACACGACGTATTAATCATAGTAAGAAGCATTACCACTCAGCAGCTAAAACTACTTTTTTAAGTCTAAATACCTACATACAGAGCTTGAGTCCTGAACAGCCTCAGTATTGTTAGCAAAAGATACCAACTAATTTCTCCAATTAAATTTGGAATTCCTGGTAACTTGCCATGCTTTGGATATACTCAGACCTCAGGCAAAGAGTTAGAAAATCAGCAATTCTTCAGCAACAATTCTTTAACAAATTTCCTTGCTTTTATATATATATAAAAAGGCTACGTCTGAGTCAGGGAATCAAACACAGCCATGCCTTCTCCTAAACTTTTTGGATTCTTACACTGAATGTCTCTATCATGCCAGATAAATCCCTCTAAAATATTTAATTTAAATCCAGACATCTCTGTTGTGGCTACCAGCCCAGTTGTGCTGTTAGGTTTAGCCATGATTAGACACTCATTTACACATTCTAATGCCTTCTTTTTACAATAGCATCATGAACCAAGTGACTTGGGAGGAGTTTTCAGGGGGGAAATTGCACTGGGAATATCAGTTATTACTCAAAATGTAATGAGGAAGTCTATCAAGAATCTCTCAGCTCTGAGGCTACAACAGGCTCATTAAAAGTAAAAAAAATAACTTTTAGCATTTAATGACATTTTGAAACTGTTACGTTTAATCTTTAGTAGAAACATGGTCATGGAAATAATACTGTATTTCTGTCAGGCAGTCTACTGAACACTGCCTGCAGACTGCTCTTTCCCTAGTTTGGGTAGGAAAGCTTTTACGATATTACTCTATTTTTGATGAGTTGTGTTCATGGAAAATGTATGTTTCCAGCATTCTGAATCCCTGACATACTCATTCTTCCACTTTTTTCTTTATCCCAATGTTATTTATTCTATCAAATTAAATGGTGATTAAGGCAATACATTTTGAAAGAAATACTCCCCTTGGTATACTGTCGTTTTATTTTCACATAGCTCTGCAGGGACCTAGTGGCATAGTAGCTCAAGCAACTTGCTCCATATCCAGAAAGTGTAATTCTGAGGTTTGAGCTGAATGCTGATGGTTGCTTGCAGTCAACCCCAATGAAGACAAGTTATCTGCGCATTTGGACTGGAAAGCTAGAGGTGGCCAAACATAGCACTATGAATACCATTTAGCAATGTCTAAGATGAGCTGGACTTTTGGCTCTGAAAAGGCCTCATTAAATCAGTGAAGGTAATCTGAAGGCAGCTGAATCTGTTGGGCTTGCATTGTCAAGCTGTAGCAGCTGTAGTAGCCCTCAGGTCCTGACAGTTACTGCAGCAGTCTGCTCCCTCTGGACCAGGCATTCAGACTTCCATGGAGACAAGGACCAGAGACCAGTGATCCTGGTCTCAGGGGCAGAGGTCTGGCTGAGATGCACACGTGTCTGCAGACATAGTCTCAGAGCAACAACAAATGAGAGCAGAACACGTTGAGAAAGAGCAAATGGTTTTAAAACCTCCAGCATGTCTCTGAAAAAAAAAAATACTCAAACCAAAAATCAACAGGAGAACAGAGACCAGCCATGAGTCTTGCAGTATTTTGGGGTAGGCTTCCATTTTTCAGCTAACCTTCAACTTTACCTACAGCTCAAGAGATAGAAGTGACAACGGGATATCAAGATGGGATTCAGCTGCACATTCAGAGACGTAAATAGAAATCTAAAATGTACAAGTGTCCACATTATCCTAGTATCTATGCTCTTATAATCAATGGAGATCTGGTCAAAAGAGGTCTGATCAGCTGACCAGACACAAGTGTCTGCTGCAGCATGAAGCGAACAGCTCTCCATAGTCCACTGGCTGCAGCGACTAGATCTTCATTGCCTGCAACAGCGCTGGACCCTGACTCCTGGTTGGGTCCCTGAGACTGGAACTAACACCCTCAAGGCTCAGACTAACAGAGGCAACTTGGAAAATCTTGAACAAAGCAGAGTCAATATGTTTGAGGAGAGTAAAATATTTCTTGCAGAACCTATTCAAAAGTTACATGTTTAAGAAGTGTCACTTCTGGGCTGGGCAGGTCAAGCTATCAGCTTGCTAGAAATATTCTAAAGGATGAGCTGAGAGAAGACGGCTTAGGGTTGCAACCTGCTGGAAGTAGTCATCCCGCAAAATTCAGCACTGCAAGTAGGGTTTTTTAAGAAGTTGAGTACTGTCTTACTTAGCAATAATGCTGTCACAAGTGCTACAATAAAACTGTTCAAATCTGATGCTTTGTAAAATCAACTTTTGCTGCCAGGATCAAGAACTAATTTAAAAAAAATAATCATAAAATATGTCTGTATAGTTGATCAAATGAATTCTAGATGGTTTTATTTTTCTTTAGACTGCAGTCACACACATTGAGGGTGAAGGTAAGGTTTGACAGTCCTTAATAGCAAAGAAACTTCTTGGATGTTGATTCTGGCATATGAATAAAACAACAGGGCAATTAAGATAAAATCATAATTTTTCCACAACATAACCCAAAACAAAGTATTTTACCTATGTGTTTGCTTACCAACAATAAATTGTTTAATCTCTATCAGAGTCAAAGATTGATTGGTATCAATAAGTGTAATAATATGTTTTCAGTATTGAGGATATGCAGTAGAGTATGTGGTAAGATCACTGGAATGATGAGAGTCTCAAGACAATGTTTCAGTGTTACATATGCCCTAGTTTCATCTGGAATAGAATTAATTTTCTGTCTAATAGCTGGTACAATGCCGTGGTTTGGATTTAGTGTGAGAACAGTGTGGATAACACACTGATGGTTTAGTTGTTGCTAAGTAGTATTTATCCTAAGTTAAGGATTTTTCCATATCCCAAGCTCTGCCAGGGAGCAGATGCACAAGAAGCTGGGAGGGAGCATGGCCAGGACAGCTGATCCAAACTAGCCAAAGGGATTTCCTATATCCTAGAATGTCATGCTCAGTATATAAACTGGAAGGAGTTGGCCAGGAGGGGCCAATTGCTACTCGGGCATCAGTCAGAGAATGGTGAGCAATTTCACTGTGCATCACTTGTTTTTTTTGGGGTTTATTTCTCTCTCTGTTTAAAAAAAAAAAAAAAAAAGAAAAAGAAAAAGAAAAAGAAAAAGAAAAAGAAAAAGAAAAAGAAAAAGAAAAAGAAAAAGAAAAAGAAAAAGAAAAAAAAACCTCGTTCTTATTTCCACCCACGATTTTTGCTTCTTTTTTTAGATTGTCCTCCACATCCCACAGGGAGGGGGGAGTGAACGTCTGTATGATGCTCTAGTTGGTGGCTGGCATTAAACCAAGTGCACACTGGTATCCTCTGTTCTTTAATTCCCATTAAAGTGAGATGGAAGTGAGCTAACAATGTCTAATTTTGAAGCCTTCCTAGATTTTTTTTTTCTTCAAGACCAACTTTCTGTTAAAAAAAAAAAATTGTGTGAAATGAAATTCTAGTTTCTTTTTTACCAAGGATACAAAACCATAAAGATGTAAGCACTTAACACGGACTGGAAATTTAAAAAAAAATTAAAGAAAGAGTAGGAAAAAACTAACTGAGGTTTTCAAAAAACTCCACCAATAGGATTTTCTGTAAGAAAAAGATAAATTTTAAAATAAATAATTCTAAACACTTCTAAATTATATTTATAAAATATACATTCAGCTAAAGTGTCAAAATGATATCTAAACAATAATGTTAAATTTCAAACTAGGGTAACTTATTTTAACCAGAAATATCTCCAGAATTGTGCTGAAGGCAAAAAAAATAGTGTTGGTTTCTCTGGTGAAAACATAAATAATTTTATTTTAAAATTTTAAAATTTGTTGGGGAGGAAGTTAAGATGGTACATCCCTTAAGAATTTCAGAGACATTTATTTAGGCTTAACGGGCAGCAAAGATTTTTAAAAAAAAAAAAAAAACAAAACTTTTCTTTTTAACAAAGAGTAGATTAAGATACAGGAATGGGGAGAAGTTAAGTCATGGATCAGTAACAAGTTCTCATCTTGAACACTCCATTTGGTTCTGGTCAGCCTACACCTAAATGCATACAGCAGAAACTCAGGGCCTTAGAGAAGGGTGATGAGGGTGACCATACACACGTAGTATGGGAAAAGATCCCACCTTCAAGAAAAATTCGGAAGATTAGGACCATTACTTCAGAGGAAAGACAAATAGTCAGGGAAAAGACATTAGAGAAGGTGACGCTACACAAAGACTACAAGACATTAGAGAAGGTGACACTACACAAATTCTACACTGTGGTATTCAGCAGAGTACAGTGTAATACTTCTACAAGACTGCACAAGGATAAAGGAAATGCCAATAAAATCAAAAGATAGCAACATTTAGTGGACATACTTTAAGCTAAATGTTGTTTTTCCAGCTGTGAGGAGCCAATTAGCACAACATGTATTTGAATCCGAAGCACAGAGTGTGCTCTTACAGATAACTGAACCATGCTGAGCTCTAAGTACAAAATTTTAGGTATGGTATCAGTGTCTCGCATATCGAGGTACATGCAGATATCAAAGTAGCAAGAGAAAGCAATTTAGCCTGGGGGCAGATAGCTAAATAGCTGCTTGTTGACTCTTGTTTGAAAAGATGCGTGTAACACCCTGTACTGGTAGCTGGGAGGGTGCACCCTGAGCTTGCCGGGTTACTCGCCTGGTCTGGTACTACAGGTCCCTCAGCCCTCTGCCCCACAAGGGCACAACAAACTGCTGGAGCAGCTGCAATGCAGCCAGGGGCTTGGGCAGCCTCCACCACCTAAAAACTGCTGAAAATGTGATTCAAAGTACAACAATTAGATCCCCTTAATCCACTTGTTTTACAGGCCATAATGAATCATTTAAACCATGAAAGAAATTTTTGCAATGAGTATAATTGCCAACATATCCTTACATGAAATGTGAACAACAACTTGTTAATCCTAAGATCCTATTCAAAAGTGAAACCCTAGTGCACTTGTTCAATTAAAAATAAATATTGCAATACCATTGGCAAATCCTCGCTTCATTCTTTGTATGTAAGGGCTTAAACGTTCTTGGTCTACATTTTATCCAGGGTAGTCAGTGAAGTATATTCTGCCTATGGAGCAACTTCTTCCTACAATATGGTCAGCAAATTATTAACAAATGATGTGACTATTCATGCATACATGAACAGTTGTAAGTATTTAACACTGTCTGCTGCCCTAGTGAATCATTTCAAGGGATCTAATTCTCATCTACTGTAAATTGGCATAGTCTCACAAAAAATCATGATGTAAGTGTATAAGGAGGTGCATAATTTTTTATGTAGAGATAAGGAAATGCACTTTATATTGCAGAAATATAGCAAAACATAAGTAATATCAAACATGCAGAGAAACACATGCTTGTTTAATTCACAAACTGTTGAGGCTTTAATAACAAGGAGTATACTTTTGTCATAATTCAAGTTTTATTGCAACTCTTTTGAACTCCAAATAGACGTAATTTCCTATTGTCTATCAGTCAAAAGAAGTTTTACCTCAGTTTAGTATTTTGTAAGGAGTAAAAGAAAGAATTACTCAGAAAAAATGTACTTGAATCTGCTGAGTAAGGCTATTTTCACTCCCTAGAGGTAATGTTTTTATGCCAAGCTTGAAGTTTTGAACTGCAAAATAAAAAGTGTGCTAAATACTGATTTTATTAGCCCTTTAAGCATTTCACTTTGAAATAATGGGAGGAAAGATCATAATACTTTTATACATGTAATAAATCAGATCTAGAAAGGGAGGTGCAATGTAATGCAGTTATTTAATATTAGTAGTTCTCTTGGCCTTCCTGGAACTTGTCTCTATGGGAATAGCTTGTGTTGCTGCCATCCTGTGTACTGTCAGATTACAAAAGATCATATCACTCCCGTGAACCCAGTTTTAGAAAAGTCAGCAGACTGCAGAGGCACAGTTAAGGAACTGAGAGTCTTTTTCATTGATCTTCATATCAGAAACATATTCCCATCTTATAATGTATGTTCTATAGTCTATGAACAAGAACAGCCTATTCACCTGCACATACCAACAGGAGCAGCACAAAGAAGGTGAGAGATCCCTGTATCTCTTTTAAACCCAAAAGATTTGGCCCTAGTATCTAAAGATGAACAAGGCTCCTGGCCAGTTCTTACTTAACTGAGTTACTTTGTCCATGCTTATTATGTACTGAAATTTAGGAAGAGCCCTTTCAGTTCATCCAGTTGTTAGAGAATAAAATAAGCTGCCAAGGGAAGTAGTTGTGGGAACAAGCATCAGAGCCTGGAACTAAAAAGCATCTAGGGACTCTTACAATGCTGGGTATATCTTCTGAAAGGGAAGGGTTGAACCAGATGGATGTCTCTCACCATCCAAAAACCCCATAATCTGCACCTCTCATCCAGCATGGCATCTTTCCTAAACAACTCTCCTCCTTGCTCACTTCTGTAAGTTCTTTTAAAGCCCAACAGTCTCACCAATAGGGCTAATTATCCTAGTGAGGCATAGTACCTGCACAATATGTCATTTCAGCACATCTTTACAGTCAGGGAAACTAAATTCTTCAGCTGGAAATAGTTACACAGAGAATATATACACTGTGCAATAGGTAAGTTTATATCTGTGTTTGTTCACATGCATGTATCCATGGACACCCACACAATTTACTTCCACCAAAGGTCTATTCTAACCCTTATGTTGACCATATTTGTACTGACTGTGTCTCTACTAATGTGATTCTTGCAAAGAACCTGTCACTGCATTTTTTGGGGGTGATTTACTTAACAGGGTATCTTCAAAATGAAGTTCTAGCAATGCTGCAACTACTCAGCTGCCCACAATCTTTGCAGGTGCAGAGGTAATTGTGGTTGCCACCTCAAGCAGCTTTTTTGTTCTTACTTATTAAGGAGAGGCATATCTCCTTTCAAATGGTCTACTTAGCAGTTATCTTCCCCATAGTGTTAGCTCAAGTTATCTGCATGCAGGTTAATGCCTCGACTCAAATCAGCCAAGCTGTAAAACACCACTTGAAGAACACAGAACACCACGATGCTGCTGGAACCTGACTGCATGCTGGCATAACTTCACCTTGAACTCACAGCCTCCGACCGACTGGTCAAGTTCAGACTAGACTGCAACCAAGGTATCTGGGAGGAGAGTGTGGAAGGTCTTGGGGAAAAGTAAAAATTGTGCAAGGGCCACCACTCCAATAATATGTTTGCATTTAGTATGTGATCAAACACAGCAACAAAGTTTAAGAATACACCTAATTAAATGGGTTTTCTCCCTACACTGTTGAGATAAGAGTTTCTAAGGGAGTTCAGGCATAGAATGAAACAGTCATATTCTTTTGCACACCTCTAACCTTCCTAGTCCTTGGCTGCTCCTTGGATGAATGGAAGTTTCTTGTATTCCGCCTTTGACTCAGTGTCCTAGACCTGAAAGATTTTAGTCCAATTTGCTTCCTCAACTAGTTTTGCTTTTCCTGTGCTTTAAAAGTAGTTGATAGGGAATTTCCTAAGAATCCTTGCTGCTAAAAATCCTGTAGTAATACTATTAATAAGATATAAGACAGCCAAATAATGCATCAGAGACTCGTGAAGCTTCCCTCTAAAAAAATTGGAGTACAATATGTGGAAAGTATTATACATCAAATTGATTTTTCATAGAAAACCTTAGTGAATCAATCCTCTACTCATAAATAAGATGGGATAAAAGACCTGGAACTGCTTCTAAACAGTCCAGAATTTTTCTTGAGCAGGTAATTGGTGCTGCTTCCTAGAATGCATCTATCTGTTGGGTACATTCAGCTGTTGCTGTTAAAAAATACCCCCTAAGATGACCATGCAGGAGACACTCATTTGTGATGGTCTGTCTATCCTTGGGCATGCTCAGTAGTTCCCAAGAGTGCTTCAGCCTCCCAGATTGATCTGGAGGTCACAACTTCAGAAAACTGTAATGTATAATATATGTTCTTGGTGATATCAGACAGTTGAAGGGAAACATCAAGAGGAGGATGCCACGGAGAGGAAAGAGACTAATAATCAAATTCCCACGCTTAGAACCTGGGACAGAAGGGGCTTAACTAACCATGTAAGTAGCTTGAATAAATGCATAGATGATTTTAGCATTAATTTTCACTTGTTACTCAGCACAGATATTGCTAATTAACCTCACTGCCTTAAAGGCTTTGGCCATATGAGATCCCACAACAATTAAAGACTAAAAAAGTCTAACTAATCATGCAATGGTGACAGTGTTTTTAGGTGAATCTTCTCAGCAGCAGAAATTATTTTAAAAGGCTTTTGAGTATAGTAATTGATCTGATTCTAAGGGAACACTTCAACCTGGTGTGTCACAGAATCACAGAATGTTAGGGGTTGGAAGGGACCTCCAGAGATCATCAAGCCCACCCCCCCTGCCAGAGCAGGACCATCTAGTCTAGGGCAGGTCACACAGGAACGCATCCAGATGGGTCTTAAAAGTCTCCAAGGAAGGAGACTCCACAACCTCCCTGGGGAGCCTGTTCCAGTGCTCTGGAACCCTTACAGTAAAGAAGTTCTTCCTCATGTTGAGGTGGAACTTCCTGTGCTCCAGCTTGTATCCATATAAAAGAAACAAAAGCGACAGATGCAAAGGTGGATAAAGGAGTAAAGCTAAATTATATTTTTTCTTAGTTCAGATGGGATTAAGATTTTTATCTTGTAATTCACTGGCACTGTTAGAACTCACCATTCTATAATTCACAGCTCTATTTTATACTTTTTTCATGCATGTGTCCCATGTCGAAGGTAAACAGCCAATAAAAGGTTTTAATATTTAACCATTGTTAAATATTAATATGTCAAAGATTTCTGTAGTGTGAAAAGCAGGTGTTTATACACTTAACACTAATCACTGCAGGTACAAGAGAGATCATTTCATCCATGAAAACTTGCTCCATGCTTAGCAGTGACACTGCTACACTGCTTTTGCAGGAGAGTACTTCCCACCACGCTCCATCCACTTCCCCTTCCTCTCCCCTTGCATCCAGTCTATATTACAGGTGGCTCAGAGATCAATGCAGATACACCCTAGGTTTGCAAAGGTGTTTTTTGGGTTTTTTTCCAGCACGGCTAATGGAATGTCTGGCAAGACTGTCAATAACAGTACCTACTGAAAGAGAAGATTTCACACAATTAGAACTCACAGCTCCTTAGACGTGTTTGCTCAATTCCTTTTGACTTCTTTAATTTGCTTTCCTAAACCAGATATACTAGTATTGATTGTACTGCAGCACGATAGTATGAAATATTATCTGCCAGCAGACTCACAATGTAAGCAGCTAAATGAAAGGTGTACTTATTTTAGCATTTTACATTCTTATGCCTCCATTTTTGTCCATTTTTATTGGAAAGTGTTAAAGGACTAGCTCTGTAAGTCCCTCTTTGAGAAATGCTCTATACATTTAAATTAATAAGTGGAGACCAGCTAGAGCAACCAGGCAAGTAAAATTGACAGTAAAATTGTTCTGATAAATAGTGTAAATAAACCAGACAGCAGAACTTTTGTGCCACCCTAACCTGGCCTGGCTGACCAAAGCTTAAAAGTTCCAAATCTTCAAATTGCTTGAAAGTATAGTGTGATATCCTCCCTTCTCCCTTTACGGAAAGTAGCCCAATATCTTTGTGCATGCAAGAAAGACTCCAATATCACTTGCAGTCACTAGAAGAGACTTCAGCTCCCTGTATTGAGCTGGTGCCAGACCTACATATTCTCTGAGAGCTCAGGTAGCTCTGTTACCCTTTGGGCATAGTAGAAGATATACTAGGAGGCAGAGCTCTTATTAAAGTGTCCCAATACTTTGGTGTGTAGATATGCTCCATCCAAGGGGAGGAATACTTTGATGTTATGCTCTTCAGTGCTTATGGCCTTATGTCAGCATTAAACCAGACTAATGCAAAATGCCAATACAAGTCTTTATTTGTTTCATTCAAAATAGCAGTTACAAATGTCTATTAAACATATAGGTGAAAAAAATGGAAGAAAAACTATGCGTTACTCTCTCATTTTTATTTCTAAAAAAAAAAATAAATCTGTGGTGGTCTTCCTTGTTCAGCTGACTTGCTCTCTCTCTCTCTCTTCTGAAATGCTGGTAGTCTGGATTTTAAGCTTTATCCATCCTTTTGGTCTTCTGTTGAAGTGAAGCAGGCTATTGCTGCTAGGAAACAGTGCTCCCCAAAAAATCACTCTCAGGTAGATTCAGATCTTAGATGACCTTAGAGATGATCTTAGAGATGTTTCTCTTAATTCTTCCTAGATGGACTAGATACCATAGCCCATATCCCAATGTCCTGTTGAAGTCTTCTGGAACAGGTTATCTTTCCTCTGGAAACTCTCTTTTCCTTCTTAACTGGCCAGTCTCAATTCAGATAAATGCTGGTTTCCTTCTTTATGCATGAAAATGTCTCTTTGTTAGCTTCAAAGGCATCTCTTGCACTTAATTACAACAAAATTACAATCTACAAGAGAGAAAACTCTTCCACCTTCCCCCCTTCTTGGTATTTATTGGGCACGTTTCAGTGAGGAATCTGCCTTTCACTAATACCCACAATATAGATCAATCTGTACATTAAAAATATGCATAAAACAAACATGCAAAGTGGAAGCACAGAAATTTGGGGTGAAAGGGATCTCTGCAGATCTCGTCCAATACTGTCTTCAATGCTGCATCAGGTCAGCTATAAATAATTGTGCTCTTGACTTTTATCAGACTTTTATCAGACAACTTTAAATAAATACTTTAAGAAGAATTTGAGGGAAACTGACTCACACCACTTTTCTCTTAGACTTACCGCAGTTCAAAGTTTTGGACTCAATTTCCCAGCCATTGATTGAGCACCAAAAGCTTTAATGGCAATAAATGGGCTGTATATACAATCACAGATTATTTGAAAGTTGTTTTTTTTTTTTTTTTCCACTGAGACTTTTTAACCTAGGAGTATCTGATGCATTACACTGTTATGAATAAAATTACATTCTAGCCTTGTTATAGGTGTGGGTAGGCATAAATTGAAAAGAGATGGAGAAGACCTCCACATTTCCTATTGTTCGACTTTCAATAGCCAGTGGGAGTGATCTCCAGAAAAACAGATAACCATGAAATCAGCCTTTGATATAGGTGTGAATAGAAGTATTTTCTTTGTAAAACATTTAAATGTTTGTTGCTCAGCAGCAGCAGATTAGGTACTAGATGGCTGAGGTCTAGTACAACTTCTTTGGCTTATACTTGAAAAAATTCAGTTTGTTTGAGGGGTATTACCACATTCCTTTATATTCCTGAGTTCTAAATGAGTCACAGGAAGACTTTAGGTATGTCATTACTTATAGCCATGGAATTCAAAGCCATTGGTTTCATTAGGATTATTTCTCAGACTCTGTATATCCCTTGGAGGCTGCAAAGTATCAGAAAAAAAAAAAACAATGTATATGAAAACCACTTCACTTTTTCCTAAGGGTTGGGAGGGCATGGAGAAGATGCTGTAACTACAGGATGAATCAGGATAGCTGCTAACAGCCTGCAATTGCTGGTTGATGTTACCTTCACATCAGGAACCAATGTTGGCACCTCCAAGACCTTGGTCTCCATTCCTAAAAGAGAGCTGAGCTTCTGCAGTCTCTAAGGATTGCAAAGATGAGTTAGGATAAAGACAGTTTCAAAACAGATCAGGGAATAAAGACAGATCCTTGCAAAATACTAGCAGCACACAATGATCTCTGAATTTAGCCTAGAATTGTTTTTACATTTCCCTTGTCTTTTTGAAATAAATCTTCTTCTATTGGAAGTGTGAAGTGATGAAAAATTGATCATGTTCCAAATCTGAAAGCACCTGTGCTAATCAGTGGCTTCTGGTAGGACAATCATTGTCATCTGATAAGTAAAACAAGCTTTTGGAATGCATCTTCAATGCAACAATAACTTAATGTGCTCTGTAACAAATTGTTTATATATGTGTGATGGAAATGGTATTCTTTGGTATCTCATCACTAATATACCTTTTAAACTACATTGATCCTGTATATTTACTGTGAACAAACTAATAAACTCATGGCAAAGGAAAGTGAAGTCTGTGCATTACCATTATTTATTCATTAGTCTTCTCTGGTTTTAATATCCCGACACAGCAGATACTTTACACAGTAAGACAAATGCCTGTCAGAAGACTTTAGCATCTAAATAAGTAGCAAACAGAGAGCAAGGCAGTAATATTATATTCCTGGTTTCCACTTCGTACTATGCATAATAGGTTTGTATATTTTATTGTAAACCTAAAGCACAATAGGTTGGTACATGACACCAGGGTGCTAAAATGAAAATACAGCTTAATTATATATAAGGTTTCAAACAATTTGTTAAGGTGGAGTAGCACAGGCTGACACAGCAGTCACAGTAGCTCTGAAGCAGTGTTATACTGTCAACAAGAGGTAACAATTTATTCCAGTGCCTCTGTGCTTTTCTGTGCATTTTTGAAGGCTGCCCCATCAGTCTCTTTATAACTCCTATCATGTTTCTGTCACATAATGTCTACAGGTAAGCATGTGGGACCTTCAGAAAATATCTCTTGCAGTCCCTCATGAAAATTTAAATCCATATAACCCTTTTCTCACACAATAATTCAAAGTCTTTTTAAACAAAGGTTTTAAAGTATGGTATAATGTATAAAACATGACAAAGTTAGTTGTTTGGGGTGGTTTGTTTTTTTCTTTTTCTGCTTAGGACATAGGTTGGGTCTTAACTTGGTTTTAAAATGTTGGGTTTGCTTTTGCTTCAACCACTGTTTTCTTCCTGCAGTAAAACACAATGACAGAGGTATCAGCTTCAAATTGTTGGTATGCATGTAAGGAGTGGCTTAGAGGTAGTGCTGCCAACAGACAAGGAAGTCACAGAAACCTATGCCCTGTGCTCTGTCTTTTAAGCGAGTTAATTTGTTCCTTGTAGCTCCATAATGAATTCATTTAATTTGCTTTTTCAGGATACAGATATTTGGCTATGAAATTTGTCACCTTCAGTCCAACAGCTATAGGTACATTGCAGAATTACACTTCTAAACCTTAAACTTTATAAATGTATGCACTTTATAAAGAACTTGAGGGCTGGAAAGTGAGCCAGTCCTTAGTTAAATTACCTGGAGAGGGAATGATTCTTTTTCTCTGCTTCAAGTTAATACTGGAAGAATCCATTTCCTTTGAGAAAAGTAGTAACTGAGATGTTTCTGCATATGAGAGATTTCTAAAGTGAATATCTACCACTTAATGCAGAAATATTCCCAGTCCTCTAAGTGCTCTGTTAAAAGGTCTTTAGTTAAACTTCCTGAAGAATTTTAGTACAAGTTCAGCAATTCACTTCTGTAACAACTATTCTAAAAAGCTGCAGAACATAAGATGTGATTTCCTTTCTAGGGGAAGAAGATTCAATGATGTAAAATAACTTACAGAGCATGCACTAATACAATCTTACAAATTGTTATTTAAAACAAACAAACAA
Source organism: Merops nubicus (assembly GCF_000691845.1). Taxonomy (NCBI): domain Eukaryota; kingdom Metazoa; phylum Chordata; class Aves; order Coraciiformes; family Meropidae; genus Merops; species Merops nubicus. The sequence continues at coordinate 33,345 of NW_008610636.1, read as the reverse complement.
CAAAAACCCCGGCAAAGTTACAAATTCCTATTATATCGTACAGGCCTTCTGCTTCCAGAAAAGCCATATTTTATAATATCAGCTTTAAAAACAGTGGAAAGCCTGCAGAATGGGAAAGTGATTTGCTTAGGCTGAAGGAATGACAACAATTCTAGATCAGTTGGTAGCATCTGCCACTAATAGAGAATTAGGAAGCTAATTTCCTCAAGGACAGATTACTTCCTAATTGTCCATTTTAAAGGTTCTTCTTTATGGTTGGCATTTGTGCTGTGGTAGTTGCTACAGATTGAACTAGTACTGCATGCTGAGCAGACATGCCAGAAATAACTAGTGGCAAAAACAACAAATAATCACTATAACAAGGTACTGGATGACAAGAAAAAACATTCCAATATATGGCATAATTTCCATTTTTTTTTTTTTTCTGTAAAGTATGAATGGAGCCAACTAAATGATTGTTAGTAAACACTGGCATCCTCTATAGCTTTTCATTAACTGCTGTACTAGAGCCTTGGTCACATGAGTTTTTAAGAGCTTCCAGCTTTCCTCAGTGCCTAATATAATGTGTGAATTGTTTTGAAATAAAATATCGCTTTCTCCTTTTTAAGTCAGAATTCCCAAGAAAGAGAGGAAATATCCACTCTCCATCAGATAAAGAATATTAATGTTTAAATCTCCTATCAGAATTTGTTTTCTCCTGCTACATCTTCTTTAAAGAAATCTATCAGAGGGAAAATTTTGAGTCATTCTATATGGAAATAAATATATTTTTTCTTTCACCATTATTTATGATCTTATTCTGATCCAGGAGCAAATAATGGAACAAACATAATAAATTAGGTCAGCTAATTATATAATCACATGAATAACTATAAAAAGTAACAAACAAGAAAGATCAGGGTGAAGGGTTACATACACATCAGTGTATTAGGCCATAAAAGGCATTTTTTGACTATGCCAGACAGAAATACTGTGTCTTCAGACTGGGCATATTAAACTGAAGCTAATATGTAAAATGAGATAGAAATAGAATTTCTCTACATAGCCTACAAGTGGAGAGTGTAAAAACTACAAATACAAAGTTGAACCCCCAAAATGTTCTGAAAGAATGTTAAGAATGGATAGTCTAAGTAAAAAGGAACAATCAAAAGAGAAAGTGTGTTGCTTATTTTCCTGCAGAGGAGTATTTAAGAACAAAGGGTGAATGTTATGAATCAAGAGAACAGTTCATTGTTGCTGCTAATAAATTTCCTGTGTAATTTTTACTCTGCCTCATGAAACATCAGTGTAGCTCTGGGCTTTTTCTCTGTAGTCGCTGTGCTATTTTGAATGCCTGATCTTGTTCTCCTTCTTGGGCCCTTCTGCTTTGCTTGTGGGAGTCTTATTTTAAAGGGAGATGCACAGGGAAGATTCAAAAAAGGAAATACTGACATACCCAGAAGGGGTGGTGAGTACATGCCACTGAAACATCATTTTCTCAGCAAATCATGCATCAGATCCTTGTTCATTTGTGGTGATGAGCCATGATGCCCAGTGTGTTAAGCTGACTTGAAATGGGTTTGTCACTGCTACACAGCTCAGTTTGAGTATTCAGGTTTCCATTTAGTACCTTTGTTAAACCTGGCTTTAGGCTTGTGTTTTACTTTGTTGGTATTGAGAAAAGGGCTTTGGTGTGTGCCAGAATTGTGCTGAATCAATACTTCGGTGCATGCCTAAAAGTGGGTGGGTTTTTTTCCTTTTTTTGAATTAGGGTTGCAACAGACTTCCTGCAAATGGCACAGGTTCTCATTTCAGTTACCCTAAGGCATAGCAAAACATGTTGTTCCATACTTTTTTTCATAGATCATACTAAATTTAAATGATCACTATTATACTTTGATCCAGAGCCTGCCAAGCTTCTCAAGGGGGTGCAGAAAGGAGAGCAAGCAAACTTCCTTCTCGTCCTTCAAAGTCTACATAAAGACAAGGGAATAGAAGTTCTGATAATGTCTCCTGGTTGTGTTTCTGTCAAAATTTTAGTAGATGTAGCAGTGAAAGTATTTTGGAACTGTCCTGGGAATACTAATGCTATTTACTCCTGGGCACTGAGCATAGCACTGAAGTAGTATTTCAAGACTTTTGGTTCAATATGCTGTATTTTACCAAGATGACTTAAAAGTGATGGGGCATGGTACTCACCTTCTGTTGAGCTCATAATAAAAATAATCCTTTGACTAGTTCATTTTTTCAGGTTTTACTGCCAGGGATTGAGTCTTGTTTCTAGTGTATGTTCTTCCTTCCCACTGAGTTTGGTGTTATGCAACAAATCAGAACCATTCCTGTCAAAATTCATTTGTGTCTCTTCTAATGCAAATATTTTCTTTCCAATTCTTACTTTCAGAAGTTCCACACATTTTTTCAGTCTTCAGAAATGATGGGCAATGGGTGTGACTTCAAACTTTAGCTGAGCTGGAAAGAATGATCAACAGATCTCTTCCCTTTCTGCTCCCATGTATTCTGACAATTGTTGTATACATTTTGTTTGCTGTTTCTTTCTGGTCTTCTGACTGAATTGCTCATGATATAGCATTCAGAGATCTTCACAGTTCAGGTTATGTTCTTTTCAGAATCTCCTACAGTCTATTTGATTGCTCATTATTCATGATCTCTGTCCTCTGCTTTAGGAGGATTTGTTTGGGTTTGTTTTATTTTACTCCTCCTGAGAATTTACTTTCTGATATTAAGTTTTCCTCATCCAAGCTCATCTGTTAGGCTGACATATAAAAGCTTTCCAACAGTTCTTTTCCTCCTTCCTTCAGAACACTTAATTTCAATTATATAATTCTCCATAATTGCATATATAAGAATATTGCCATAGAATCTGACTTTTTTTCATTCTGTTTTGCTTGCTGTTCACAATCAGGGAGCTCAAAATTCTTTTAGTGTACTCACTTGTAAGAGTCGGTCAGAAGAGGAATATTGTCTCAACCTTGTCATCAGAGACTTGGACAATAAGGTACCCTGAAAGTTTGGGTAACATCTTGACAAGAGTCTGCGGCGGCCTGTCTGAAAGGGAACTGCCAATCCCTGGAATGGAATGCGGTTCCTATGGATACATGGGTGCAGAGCCCGGGATGGAGCCAGAGCTGCACGGCATGAAGTGTCCTGTGCAGGACTGCACTGTGCTGTGCTGAGCAGTGTGCTGTGACACTGCCATGAGGTGCTCTGTACTGTGCCATGTATTGTGCTGATCCATTCTGCGTTACCAGGAGGCGCCAGCAACTGCCCAGCTATTGTTAAGGAAGATGGATATCTTGATGCTGATGAAGAAACCACGGACTAAGGTGACCTTTGCTCATTATAATATCATTATAATGTGAAAACACACCTCCTGGCCAAAAGCTACCCACCTCTAAGGCAGACCACGCCTCGGACACTCCTCCTTGAGCATGCGTGGTAGCCTTGCAAAAGATGATGAAGATTGACAGAAGAAAGGCGGAGACTGGCAGGAGTCCATGGGACAGAGGAGGAGCAAGGGGCATCACCTGGCATGAAAGATGGATCCTTAGCAACCGAACTGTGGAAGCTTTCCCCACCAGGGAAGGTTTCCCCACCATGGAAGGTTTCCCCACCCTGGAAGTTTCCCCCACCGAGGATCACGACGATCAGAAGGACCAGCGGGACGCCGCAAGGACCTGGGACCATAGGGACGCCTTGGACCTGTGGTGGTAGCTATTACTCTCTTTCCCCTCTTTACTTTACCTTTCCTGTCACACCTTTACCTGTCGCGCGCCGCTTTACGGGCACACAATAAAGTTTCACTGTTTGATTGAAGTAACAACTCCCTTTGAATTTTCTTTTGCACTCTGAGATCGCGGTAAACGAACCATCACACGTCCGCCGAGTTGAGCGGACCGTGACATCACTCTGTATGCAAAACTGCATGTGGTGAACAAATTGCAGTCATTGTATCACAAGTTTCAGGAAAGACTATGCAAAATTGCATTTTTCCCTTGATATCTGAAGGATTTGATTTCTGTTCAGAATATTTAACCTTCCTAAGTCATGTCTGCACATTTTACATAATGATTATAATTCTGTAATGTTATTTTTGTGTAGACATTATACACACCACATGTTCTAACAAAAAACACTGTCTGTAGCTGAATATCTGCACCACTTAATTTTTCTGCTTTTGTAGGAACAATACTTGTACTGTTTTACCACATTTTTTGTGTGTGTTATGGTTTAATGTCTTTGGTATGGAACATGTATTACTGTTATTTTCCATTAGAAGCTTTTTGTCTGCCATTTCTTTTTTCCATTGGCTATTTCTTCAATCCTCTTATCCTTTACTCTTCAGGCTTAAACAGAGACAAATAAATAAATTTAAAAAAAAAAAAAGTTCAGTAAGATGAAACTAGAAAAGTGTAGACTATCCTTTATTGGGGGAAAATGTTTTTCACCCTATCTATCATAAGCCTATTGGTTTACTGGGACTAAAAACTAGGTAGCTACAAAAGCTCTGCTGCCAGGTGAGAGCTTTCCTCCTTGTGAGAGTGAAAGATCCTTTGATGACTCAGGACAACCTAGAAAGACGATGTGCCCTCCCTGACACAGAGACGTAGCCCAGGGAAATGGAAGGGTGTAGATTTCCTTGTCAACAGCCAACCCCTTTCCCACTGTAGGCTGACCTCACATCACCAAGTCCCTCTCTGTAGCAGCCTTCTCCTGTCATACTTGTGTCTGGGTGCCGATGGCATGTTCAGGCTCCATGCACTTTCAGTAGGTCAACACTGCGAAACGAGGAGGTGATGGGACAGTTTCTAGCCCTTAAGAGGAGCATGACCAGTTCTCTCCACAGCATCTAGTACAGCAAGTTTGTCTTGGGGTGAGCTGGTCTGCAGAACCTCCTGGGATTGGGCTCACCTTGAGGATCAGGGTTCAGTACTTGAGTTCCAGCTCCTCTATTCAGCAGTGCAAATACTTCCATCTCAAATGGAGACAAAATGGGGACAGTGTTATACACCCTGGACCTAGAAAGGCTGAGAGGTATCATCTCATTTTTCTCATATGTACAGTTAATCCTGTAATGGTATTTGTCCAACTCATCAGGAGATGACAGAGAGATTACAGGAATATTTTTTTTTTTCTGTGAAAAATTGGAGGTTCAGCATTTTCAGTCACACCACAGAAACATATAGATTTCACCCATATCCTGTCATGTTTTGATTGGCAACAGCTCTGCTTCATATGAAATTTAACTATCCATATTTTCACTGAAAATTTATTGAAATTTTTCAGGTAGTCTTTGGGTTTAGATCTACATCTCTATTCAAGATGGATTAAGAAGACCTTCTGAAGAAAATACTGCACGAGTTGCTGTTTTAAAAATATTACTTGGGTTTACCTAAAAGGAACTAACGTCTATATAAAGTAACTCTCTGTGATTTGATGCTATTTAAACATTTGAATTTAAATTTGGGAGCATACTGTAGTTCATTTGCTCAGCCCTTGGCAGGTCAGTGGGCGAAAAGCTCTGTTTCATCCAGCTTAACTTCTTACTCATTTAGAAGTGCAAAGAGACTGGATCCTCTCAGTCCAGCACCTGTGACACCAGGCAAAAAGAGTTCGGGGCAGGAGGATGAAACTCTATCGGTAAAAAAAGCCTGAAGAAAAAGTGTCCATTTTCTAATAGGAAGGGTGCTGTACACAAACAGTTCCACAGTCTTTAAAAACAAAAAGACAAAGAAACCAACCAACCAACCAAACACTGGCTTGGAGAAGACATAAATTAGCTAACTGTCAGCTTCTGGAATAGGCCGATTAACAAGATGCAGCTCCAAAGAAGTCAGTAGAAGTACATCTGCTTCACAGGTCCAAAGCCTTAAGTCAAATTTTGCAAGCTAGAATTTTAGCTGCTCAACCCCTGTGGTTCATTTTTTGTGTGTGTGTAACGGAAGATTAATTTTTCAGAAGAGGAATAATACTGGGGGACAGAAGGGAGAAAGGAAAGTCTCCTAGCCATCACAAATCCTTTTGGATATCAACAGAGGTGAGGACAGGAAAAGGAAAAGGACCATTAATCATGCAAGTCTTTGGCTGTACAACTGAAGAACAAATCAGAGACTCTGATGACCACTAGAAAACAGCTAAGGAAGCTATTCCAGTGTGTTTCAGATCTTCATGGTACTGCCCTGCCAGACATTTGTTGAAGGATACTTAACTCCAAAATATCTTGGGTAACATATAATTCTGTATCATCTTCTATTTCCATGAAGGTAAAAGCCACCAACATTTTCTTTCAGCAAATTACTTCTGAAATCTAGAGTCATACAGCAAGACTTATAAAAATACCCTGTGACTTTATGGAATAACAACTAAATCCAAATAATTTCTTTGGCCTATATATCAGAAAATGCGTGTATCCTGTGTACACCCAGGGCTCACAATAATAACTATGTTCACCTTTGGAACTATAGAAATAAATGACAACAACACATTTGCTCTTTTTTTTAAATCAGAGAATATTTGATTTGAGTTTGTTTTCTTGGATTTGGCTTTTTTTTGTATGTGGTGGTGTTTGGGGTCTTTTTTTGCTTTAGGCCTTTCTTTTTCATTTAACTCTTGCAAATCATACTGCATTCTTTTTTATTTCAAGCCTCATTTCACATCTTTATGCACAAGGTCAAAGAGCATAAGTCTAATAAGTACAGTAGTGGTTTGCCCTGTGGATATGCAATACGTGCACTTGTGTTCTAGTCTTCCACCCCTCAGCTTGGTTTCCAAATGGCACCCAAGAGATTAATATTCATTTGAGTTAATGCTTAAGTTAAAACTCCAGTTCTGGCTTCTGTACAACAGAAGTGTGTGTGATACCATGGGAGCTGATAGTCCAAGCATTAAAGCTTTTTATTAGCTTTCACACATGGATTGTTTGCTATATGGGGTTTGTAAGAGATTGGTTTTATTTTCTTACTTGATTTTGATAAAATAGGATAAAATATTCCATAGTTCAGAATAAATCAGAACATAGCTTTCAGTGATTATATTCTGTACAGTAATTACATGCAAAGCACAGTACACTCAAAACCTAAAGAATTTCATGATAAATAAAAAAAATGCCAAAGGTAAGATGAGAAAAAAAAAATGCTTTCTTTGCTCACTTGAAATATTAGATGATTGTACTCCACTGTGCTGATTATCTATCTGGTACTCCATGCATACGCTTGGCAGGACTCCGGGTAATGGGTTAAATGCCTGTGGGGGCACTCTCTATACTTAATGCCATGAAAAAGATGATAGGACAAGATGAGGAACGGATGTAGTGATATCAAGCTATGTCATCCCTTTATGACCTTGGGCTACCTATGGAACCAAACATATTTCTGAAGCCCTTGGCTGAAGTCCGCATTGCTGAGGCATCTGTGGAAAGCCTTAAAGCTATAAAGGACTTCACCAGTGGCATATGCTACATCCCCAGTCTCACACAGCCTTCAAATGCCCACTCCTACATCAAATCAACACAGTTATTCTTAATAAACAAACAAAAAAGTATTTACAATAACTGTGTTTGGTGGTTGCAAAAGAGTAGTGCTTATTACCTCACTCCCACAATAAAAATGAGAGTCTGGGAAAAAAAAAAAAAGGGAAAAATGCACCTTTTTTTTTTTTTTTTTCTGAAACAGTATATTAAATATTATTGAAAAGTGATCAAGATTTTGATAACACAAAGAGAAATTTGGGGTTGGATCGGCTCCCCCAGTACCATAAATGGAAGGTTTTCCCTCAAGTGGAGGAGGTACCTAGACACGTTGACCCCTCTAAGTAGGTCAGAAGAAAGAACATGCATATGCAGCAGACCTTAGTTTAGGGAGAGAATTTCTGAAGGGAAGTTCTGAAGAGAAGTGAAGACTGAAGTAGACAAGTGGAAAGCAAAACATGATTTCTAGAGATTTGGCACTAAACAGAAAAGATTTTTTTCATAGATACTTTTAGCTGCTAGACATATGTATCCTAAAAAAAGTAACTATACAAGGTACCTTACAGAAGCCCCAACTTCCATCCAAATCAAAAGCACAGCATAGATGTGAATTACTTTTATGCTCTTTGAAGAAGAGGGGTTGATTTTGTTTGCAGCACTCAGTGGTGACCATTAGCAGGATAAATGGTTGCTTCCCCAGGTGTCCTCCCTTCCCATTAAACTTATGTTAATATTGCTTTATCTGCATTAGGAACTCTGGTAGATGATGGCTAGTAAAAACAGTTCATGGGCTAGCAGTGCAGTCAACCAGGTATTCAATTATGGCATGAAAAGAACTTATTCCTTTTCTTTCCTGAGGGCTAAAGTATTCCCTGTATCTATCCCATGTGCTTTGGGGTATAGTTAGTTTTCAAAGAAACATTTTTTCACCTTTAGGTGCTAATTCCTGGAAACCTCTATGTTCACAGCAAAGAACTGGTATATTTTTATAAAAATTCTGGAAAAAAAAATGTAAAAATTCACAAAACGATATGTATTAACCACTGCAAATGAAAGGGTTCTTCGCAATTCAAGCCAAATTTTTGCATTCAGGTGTTAATTAATTTAGATTAATAAACACATTAAAGCTCAGACAGGAACAAAGATGTCTAACTACTGAACCAAAATTTTTCAGATTACTAGATTTTTATTTGAAAATTGAAATTTTAATTACCTTAATTTTCACTCCAGTTCAAGACTAGACATGCTTTTCTGTGTAACAGAAAAAAAAAAAAAAAGTCTTGTTTCCTCTCTAGCTATATTATCCCAATCACTTTTGTTTAATAGCTCTATGTAATTAGGCATCCCAGAAATAATTCTTTTCTAGTACAGCTTCTTTTTCCAAAGTAGCTTTTAGTTTTTATATTCAGTATGAACTCTATCTCCACTGGGTAATGGGATGTTTTAGTTTTTATCTAAAAGCACATACTCTATGTCCTTGCTCTTACTAACGAAGTTTCGCTCTACTTTGTAAGTGAACATTAGAATCACTGAAGACAATACAGCTCAGCAACTCTCAAGTAATATAAATTTACAAACAGTATACAGGTCATGCTGCACAATATATTCGCATGGTAATATTCAAATGAAAAACCTCACCTCTTTGTTTTACACAAGTATTATATTGTGCAGTGAAGCCATGACTCCAATTATTGTAAGAGGAAACCAAAGCATACAACTCTCAAAAAAGATTAATTTGCTAATAATTTTTATTGTTTTACTTTATTTTTGTCTCATTTTTCAGTAGAGATATGTGGATCAAAATGCTTACAGCTCCCTGCTTTGCTTCATGCACTACCACAAATACTCTGCTTGCCTTTATCAATTTACTGCACATTGTAGGGTACTTCTCATTTTTAAAATAATTAAGCATAAAAAAAAGAAAAATGGCCCAAATGAAACATGCTAACATGCTGTCTATTGAGTCTATCTTCAAGCAGCTCACATAATTACTTACTGTCCTTCAAGTTCTTAGAATGGAATGGTTCATTTAAAATATGTGTCTATCAATACGTCTTGAAATTCCAAGATGAACCAGCTGAGAGAGGAGAGTGCTTAGCACCTCTTTGAATAGGGCAACACTAATGAAGCTGAGCTATACTGTTCATTTTCACTCAGCCATGTATTCTTGATATTATTATTGCTGTTATATATTTATTCTTCCATTATCAGTTACTAAGAGAAGGGCAGAATGGACTGTATTTGTATTTCCCTGCCACTGGACACAAGTGTGCTTCTAATCCTACAGCTACCTGAAGCAGCCAGTGTTTTTCTTATAGAGACTCCCCTGCTTCTGTTTTTAATTTGAAGGGTGGGAGTTTTGGGTTTGTTTTCTTTCCCTGATGAGTTATCGCTATTTTACAGCCAGTGTATGACATTTAATTGGCATTAAATGTGAAAGAATTGGTACTGTACCCTATATCAGTGTGTAGTAGAAATCTTATCTTCATCATCTAATGCTAAAACTTTCTGAGGATAAAGTAACTGAAAGCAGATGTCTGGATTTCACTAGCTTACTATTAGCAGCATTTTGATTATTTTCATTGCAGCAGTTACAGGAGGTCCCCTCACTGAAAGCCCAATGACACTAGTTGCTCCAAAACCTTAGAGCGAGGGACTGGGCAGTTCTACATACTCTATAATCTCCAAAGATAAGAAAATAAGTGTGATTTTAGCACCTTTAGATTGGTGGTTTGGGCATCCTGTTGAGAAACCCCATTATCTGCACTGGTACTCTCCATGCAACTATTTATCTCCTCTAAGAAACCATCTCCATGGCTAAATATTACATTAGGCTTATAGAAAATGCACCATCTACATCTCTTCTTTACAGACTGCTCTTTAAGTAACTTACGAAAATTCAGAGAAAACTGTAAAAAAGCCAAGATTTAACTTTGGCTTCCCAAAAGCCATTTCATTGTCCTACCAAATAAAGGCTTCCATATCTACAAGAAAAATCGCAAATACTTTAGGTTTTAATTCTACTATATGTTTATTTAAACTTTAGAGATATCTGTGCCATATGATAGAAATCTCAAGTGTAGACACAAAGATATTAAAAATAACTAGGAAAATTTTTATGTACAGAATTTGCCATTGCTCCATGAAAGGCTGACCTGGGAGCAGCTACAAGTAAGTGTGTAATTAATGAGGACAAATGAAAAAATTTTCCTGCACTTCAAGTGGACCAACTATAAGTACACAGGGCGCAGCAGCAATGACTGAATCTTTTCAGACTTTAGTTTAACTAAAGAGGTCTCTGTATCATAAACACACTCTAGTTTGATGTTTAGCAACACGAATCCATTTTTGAAGGTGAGAATAACACAATATGGTCCAAATGCATCTCATTTTCACTGACATAACAATACCGCTTTCCTTCACTGGATAAGAAAGTGAGTAGAAACATGAAGTGAAAGGTGAGATGAACTCATGGATCCACAATGGACAGTTTTTCAGTAACATTCACAGAAGATGAAGAGTCCCTGCAGACAGACAATGAGGAAACAACCACAGGGCAGCAGTACTTAAACTCAAGACACCTGAATCTTGGTCTGAGCTTCCTTAACACTAATATGATGAGTGATAGTGTGAAGAGAAGACACAATTCTGAAAACTAAAGTTTTCCTACAGGGCTGCAGCAATACAGGGATGGCTTCTGTAAGAAGCTGCTAGAAGTTTCCTCTATATCAGACAGAGCCAATGCCACCCAGATCCAAGATGGACCTGCCACTGGCCAAGGCCAAGACCATCACCAGACACCAAGGTCAGTGAAGAAAGAGGGGGAGGATGTGCTCCAAGCATCAGAGCAGAGATTCCCCTGCAGCCCATGGTGAAGCTTATGATGAGGCAGGCTGTGCCCTTGCAGCCCACAGAGGTTAACAGTGGAGCAGATATCCACCTGCAGCACATGGAGAACCCACACTGGAGCAGGTGGATGCCTGAAATAAGCTGTGCCCCTGTGGAAAGCTTTCACTGGAGCAGGCTCCTGGCAGGATCTGTAGCCCCATGGAGAGCAGAACCTCTGCTGGATCAGGTTTGCTGGCAGGACTTGTGACCCCATGTGGGACCCACTCTGGAGCAGTCTGCTCCTGTAAGACTACACACTGTGGAAAGGACCCACACCAGAGCAGTCAATGAAGAATGGCAGCCTGTAGGAAGGACTCACATTGGAGAAATTCATGGAGGACTGTTTCCCATGGCAGAGATGCCACGCTGGAGCAGGTGAAATGTGTGAGGAGGGCTCTCCTTGAGGAGGAAGGAATGGCAGAGTGAGCTTGTGATGAACTGACTACAGCTGCCACTCCTCATCCCCCTGTGCTGCTGAGGGGGAGGAGGTGGAGAAAACCAGGAGTGCAGTTATGCCCAGGAAGAAGAGAGTGGTATGTGGAAGGTGTTTTAAGATTTAGTTTTTACTTTCTCTCTCTCTCTACTCTGATTTTTACTGGCAAAAAATTAAATTAATTTTTCCCCAGTTGAACCTGTTTTGTCTGTGATGGTAATTGGTGGTCTCCCTGTCCTTATTTCGACCCAGGAGCTCTTTGTTATATTTTCTCTTCCTGTCCAGCCAAGAAGGGGGAGTGATAGAATGGCTTTGTTGGGCACCTGGTACCCAGCCAGGATCAACTCACCACAGTAAAGTATGTGCTCACTTTAAAAGACTGCTCTGCACACGCGGGATGAAAACATGTTAGGAGTTTCCAGTTCACTTTCTTTTATATGCCATTCCCAAGAATGGGACACCTCAGACACCTTGTGTATATGAGGTAACTCAGAACGAGATTGATTGCATGTAACTTTGGATATCTACAACATGGAAAGCTGGCTATGAACTAGTTACTTTAGGAACCTGTAGAGTCAAAAAAGAAATAAACACTACAGCATGATTCCTCTAATGAAAATGTCTAGTTTAGGATGGAATAAATAGCATGTCCTAAAGGGCTTGTATCTCTTCAACAACTCTGGGGGGGTCACCAACCACGAGCTCAAATGCAGACATCTACATCTGCGCCACTGGACCTCTCCCCGGCTTAGGTTCAAGGAGAAAATCTAACCTTAATCTACCCAGTTAAAAATTAAAATGTGTTCTTGCAGTAATGGAAAATATTATTAATATATGAAACAATTATCAGAATCTTCCTTTATTTCATTAGTTAGGTTGCAAGTTTGCCTCATCTACAAGCTACCTCAAAGCTGGTATATTCTATAAAAGATCCTGAGAAATGTTTCTTCATCTGGTTTCTGAAAAAAATCAACCCTACAGTTTGGAGCTCAGGTTCTGAGTCCTTTTTCTTTTTTTAGTTAAAGTGCAACCCCTCACAGACTAAGGGTTTCTCTCCTCTTAATCTTTTAAAATGTCTGGCTTCTTTCCCCAATTTAATGTAAATATTAAGAAGAAAAATCTTAATACATAGACATGCTAATTCTTAGCACATCTACATTCTCAGAAAAGTGCCTGAACATATGTGAATGAAACAGAGAGTTAGTGGGTCCAGGGGCAAGGGCCATCACTCATTAGACTTTTTCAGAGACAGGATTTTGTAATCTGGAGCAGGCTGACTTCAAGGCATAGACATCTTATTTTGAACCCACCTAACTAAATGCATCTTTCCACTTTCCTTCGCCTAAACCCATTGTTATTTGTCTTTCTTAATCTCTGATATTCTGTGTAACTGTCAAATTACCTTCATGTTACACCAACCAAACACTCTCCCTTCAATCTCTCTCCCCTTTGCTGCCAGCCTTTCCAGCTGGAATTCTTTGTTGTATGGTCAATTTTCTTCTGATCCCTTCTGCAAAAGTCAAAATCACCCTCTGATTTCACAAAGTCAACACGGATTAGTAGAAAAAAAACCTCAAATATTTGTCTTTCATAATCAGCTACCTTCCAGACCATTATGCCTTTTTATTTCTTTAAAAAGAAAACAACCCTATAACATCAGGATACCTCTCCAGAAGAGTCTAGAGAGTGCAGCCCACTCTCTCCCGGTCTGATGGGGGAAGCGTCTTCCCTGTCATTCATTAGCCTCCTCTGCTCAGTGCACTAACTCTGCCTGTGCAATGTGCTAACATGCACTCTGTGCCACACACCAGAGAGAGCAGGACATAATGTTAAGGTGCCAGCCACACAGTACTATGAAATCTTTCAGTAGATCTTCTCCAACAGCTTTCATTTCTGCAGCATTACATGGGTTAGTATCACCAGTAAGCTTTGCCACAAGTGTTTCACCATTTCTGCCTTTTCTCAGTTATTAATGGATGGATGTTTATGCAGACCATGAAAGGGATGCTTCCTTGTGACAGTCCACACTAAGAAGCTGGAAGAACTGAAAGCACAATTTATTTCAACTTTCAACGTCTAATCTTTTAAACTATTATTTATCTGTTCATCAGATGATGATGATCATCATCCTATATCTTCTTTAAATGCCTTTGGTGAGGGCTTTTTGCAATTCCCCAATTATGTCTACCCAAGTTCCTCTATGTTTGTGATCACTTTAGAAAACTGACAGATTTCCAATGCCTGACCATGTCTTCCACCTCAGCTCTTTGAGAGCCTTCACCAGCTGGCCCAGCACAGACACCAGATGTTCTCTGCAGTTCCACAGATCTTGCCCAGGTTTCCTCTCTCACATTTGCACATTCCTCTGGCAGTTTTAATCAATTAATGGTTAAATATTTCATCTTGAATTATTTTATGGACCTAAGGTGAATACTGTAATCCCCTGGCTACCTGTGAACAGTAGTTCAGTTGTCGTGTTCAAGATTTCTTCTACAGACATTTTGATATGACACAGATTTTTGAACCATCACCCATAAGGATCATTCCCCTTGTGTGAAACAAACTTTTTCAGCTCCTCCGTGGCAAACACAAATGTCACGAGTTCATTCATTTGTTTGATCTTCTCCAGCATAAGTAATCTATAGGCACACCATTTGCACTTGGGCCACTTATTAGCCTTGCACCTAACAGCTTCTTGCAAGCTTCCTGTAGATGATGTGTTTCCAAAGGATTTATTTATTAAATTGTGTTTATTTGTTCATTCTTAAGCAAGTCATTACTCAAAATCTTTTTGTTGTTGTTGTTTCCTGATTGCATTTTTATATTTAATTTGCCATTTTTTATATTTTCTGCTATAGTTCCTTATTTGGAAAGGGTGTTATTCAGTCTTTGAATGATGAATGACTCATTCTTTGAATGAGAATATGTAATTCCTGGAATGACTCCTTGAATAGTCTTTTTACCTTTTAAGTCACTCCTCACTCACAATGGCTTAGATTTAATTGGATTTTATTTTCTATTCATTGTTTTAACAGGCTGGTTTTTTAAGGTATTATGTGCGTTTCCTCTGAGAGTCCAAGATTATATTTTTAAAACAAAGTGTATCTATACATATATATCCCTTTCCTGCCCCTTTTAAGTTCTTCTAAGCAAGACTCCTTTTTTTATTTTTTTTTTTTAATTTGCTAGTTTTGGAAAATAAAATTACAATGGTGTTTGAGGGGGGATGTTTTATTTTCTTTCCATTTTGTTTGTGTACTTTTGTTGTTCCTGTAGTGATGTGCCTTATAGGCACTGGTACAAAGCAGGCGTTGGACAACACTGCTTTGAAACAGGATCTGGACGCAGATCAGGGTGACCAGTCCTCCATTTCCTTACTAGCTGCCATTTGATACACTCATTAACATATCGCTAAAAATTTCACCTCAGCTTCACATTCCAAAGAAAGATTTACCCTGATCATATAGAGGTAATTAACATCTTCCATTGTTACTGTGTTTGTGTCCTGAGAGCCCCCCTGATCTTCTAAAACATGTCACAGTCGTGGCTGAGAGGTACTGGGAACAGCGAAATAGTTCAAATGCAAGACATTTTCCAGCTTCACCTTGGAGCTTCGGTCCAGGCAGACTCTATTATTCACTGAAAGTTAGAAGTTAGCATAAATTATGGAGTCTTTCAGATAGTTGGTTATGATGAGCTGCCTCTATCAATTCTTCATTCATCTTGCCGTATGTGTGACTCTTTGCTAATTCAACCTTCTCATGTTTACACAAGTGAAATTAAGCCTGTTCAAAAATCACACAGCAACAAGGCATAAAATCTTTAACAAATTCTTCTTTTCCAAGAGTATCTGAGAACTCTTAGATCATTAATGGATATAGTTTCCCACACTGCATGATAATTACAGAGACCAAAGATACTCTGATTAAATCAGTATAAGGCTGTCACCATTTTTGTAAAAAGAAATTTCCCACCTTCTATATGCCATCTTGAGATCAGCTACTGTGTTAACAACTAGCATCAACATGACTTTGCTCATGACAAAAATGTGGCAGACAGAGAATTTTCTTAGCACAGGGAAACAGGAGCTGTCTCTTTTTTCAGGGACAGCAATTTGATTCATCCAAGGACAGGCCACACAAACCATCCAGAGTATTCTTCCAAATTATTGTGTGCAGATATCCATGTAGGTTTAATCAAAGCTTGATGTACATTGTCAAAGTAGTAAAGAATGAGCAATTCAATAGCAACCGTGGAAGAGTTCTCCCATTTTACATATTAATCTAAACCTAATAGAAAACAATTTCTAAGAGATATTTTTGCTGCAAAAAGGTTAATTTTAATGGCAGGAAAAATTTAGCCACTCCTAAATCTATTCTAGTTACCAGAATGACAGGCTTTTGAGAAATAGATAAATATAAATAATAAGAAAAATAAACCACAAACCAAATCAAAACTCAACTAATGTAAAGCACATATAGAAGAATTTATGAAACCACTTTATGAAAAGATACAGCCACTGTTTGGTGAATGATGTGCAAAATATTCATACAGGACACATCAAAATGCATTGTTTTGAGATTATTACTGCTGCATATAGCTTTAATTGAACTATTTTATTAACTTCCTCTTCTACATGCCTCTTATATGCAACATACAGATAGGTCTGCATCACGATGGGCTTTGCAGTTGCACACGTACACAGCAAATATACAAAGCTATACTGCTTTTCCTGCCTTGTCACACACACACACCTTTTTGTCTTTTTATGGATCTGCTTTTGCTGCATTTGTTGTACAACTAGCTTTGTTAAAGGTTGTTATTTTAAAATAATAACACTTCTCAATATATTCACTTAAATCCTCCTGAAGCACAGAAATGAATGAGAGACTTCTGGTTCCAAGTGAGACAGGAAATGTCTTTGCTTACCTGGGATCATATTTATTTCAAAGAAGTCTAAAGGTGGTCTTGGGAACTACAGATGAATATATTTAATGCTGTATCAGACAAACGTGTAAAAAGCTATAATAAACAATAGAATAGTAGCAAAATAAGTAAATATGGTCTATCAGCGAATCATTGTCTTGCCTATTTTCTTTCCCCATACATCTCTGGTTGTTCAGTGGCCTAAGTAGATGGGCAAAATGCTGTTCCTATGGATTTGTGTACTGCATCTCCATACTGTCCTCTACCCATTTCCCCTCACACCCCATATCCTAGGTGCTATTTGTGACATGAACCACCAGAGCTCTGCAGCTGAAGCCATAGGATACATCCTTGCTGACCTGGCAGGTGAAATAGAGTGGTTCATGGATGAGTTTGGGCTGAAGCACTTTCTTGGGGCTATCCTTCACCAGCCTGAGAAGCATCAGAAGGCCCTGCCACTAGAATAACCTTCTTCCTTGCTGCTACCCTCTTCACATGTGCCCATGTAAGCACTGATATATTTTTGTCCGTTTATGTGTTGGGGTTTTTTTGTTGGCTTGGTTCCCCAGTCTAGTTCACTGCTGGTTCACATGCAAGGAGAGAAGGAATGCTTTCAGTGATATTGTCAGCTCACGTCAGCTTAAAATGAAAATGTCTGTCAAAGTAGAGACTCAATTTAAGTGTCCACCAAAAGTCAACCACTAATAGTTGCAAAATGCATAATTTTACTGAGACCACTACCCCTGTGTCAAATTTGGTAGTGCTCAATCAATTTAAACATTTTAAAGTTATCACAAAGAAACTAAGAGATGAATTGGCCATTAAGTCCACTTCTTCCAGAAAGTAAGCTATAAATTATATTCATATAGGCACACAAACATGAAGATACATCTCTCTGTATGACTATACATACACTTAATGATAGGCTGGAAAGCTCTGTCTAGGAGTTCAGCTGGAGCTTCCTCCTGGGTATTCACAACTACCTGGGTCACATCTGGACATAATACCAGGTCATATACTGGGTACAGTGACTGATGTAGAACCTTCTGATCCCTTGGTATAGGTATAACCTGAAGATGTTTTGATAATTAATAGAGATTTTTTTGAACAGTTTTGAACAGCTGACCAAAAAGATCAGCACAGTACCAGATGATGCTGGGGAACTATTTAGGAGTATATACATTTGAGGTACAGCTGTCTCTTGAAACTCTAAAACCCTTCCTCAGTAAGGATACAGGAGAATGTGAAAAGTATAGATAAAGCTAACAAGAAAGATGTGGGACAAGAGAAAGCTTACATATGGAGCAGGACTGATAAAGATTAGGACTCTTCAGCTTCAAAAACTGCCATCTGAAGGTGATACACAGTAAAGGGGCTTATTTACAGTGCTGGAAAATGTTCTGCTGGCTGTGGTGTGTGCAGACACCTCAGGCTGAATTGCTTGGTTCCCAGGGACAATAAAACACTCTTGCAGTCACTTCTAATAGCAGGAGGATCAATGCAAATACCAACCAGCTGGGTTCTTCTAGCCTTATGTTCTACATAATGAGGCAACAAGCTCAAACCAAAGCAAAGGGTGTCCTTTCTCATACAACACATAGTTATGTTGTGAAATTTGCTCTGTTAAGAAGGCTGGGTGCTAAAGCTATGACAGATTCCGAAGAGCACCAGACATATTCATGCTTTGACCAGTGATGATAAGCTTGACAAATAGTCTGCCTCAGGATATCCCTAAATCACTGGTGAGACAGAACACTCAAATCATCTAATCCATTTTTTAGAAGAAGTTATTTCCCTAAATTTCTGTAAGAAGCAGTATACTGGGTGACATGTACATAAGGTCTGACTTTTGTATGACCACTGTTATTTTCCTACACTTGTGTTAAGGAGTAGGAAACAGAGAGATTTGTCTCTGTTGCACACTGTTGAATGGTGCGTCATGAAGGAGACAGATACAAATGGGCTGTATTATAGCTCTCCAGCACTGGCTATATGAGAGAAATGCACTGCCACTTTGCCCCTAGGAAAGAGCAAGAACCCCACTGTGGTTTTGAGAATTACTCAATTACTGGATTTGAGATTCTGGTTCCTGTATCTCTCTGCTCCCATAAGGAATAATACACACAAAGGGCTTTAATGGCCTATGCTATACATCCTCTCTGCTGTCTCAGATGGGATCACCATTGTCAGAGTCTGGCCAACGCCTAAGCTTTCCCCTTTTCTCCTGTAGCCCTTTTGGCATGGGGACTCAGGTGCACTGAACAAGGTGGTGCAAAGAGGCAGCTTCCCGTTTGCTTGTACATTAGGGTAGGCAGATGATTCAAAATTTAATAAACTTTTATAAATATGTACATATACACATATAAATATATATACACTTTATGCAAAAGATGTCTATTAAAATAATATTAAGGTTATGAAGAATAGCTCTTAAAAGTTAGAAAATTCTATCATGAATTCTCTACAATGTTTACATTGTTTTTTAATCCTTCACAGGAATTAAAGATAAGATTCATAGGGGTTTTTTTTCCACAGGATCTTGGCCATTAAAGCAGATGGTCGCTTTAAAATTAATCAGCAGTTATTTGTTCAATACTTACAGTTCAGTCTCTTGCCCTGAGCTTTATTTATGGCACACTACACAAGCACTACCCTGAAAATTTATTAACTTCCTTCTGGGTAGAAGCAGTTGAAAATCTTCCAACAAAAAAATAGCCATTTGTTCTATGGCAGACTTTCAGGAAAAAGAAATTTAGGAAGGAAGGAAGGAAGGAAGGAAGGAAGGAAGGAAGGAAGGAAGGAAGGAAGGAAGGAAAGGAAGGAAGGAGTGAGTCAAGGGCATTTTAATTATATAGTGATTTTCTTTATATTTTCAACATTTCAAGGTTAATTTTTTCCCAAATATTTGTGTCACCAAAAGACCAATGTCTGTTTTGTTGGTTTTTGTTTTTTGTTTTTTTTTTTTTAATTGCATTGGAGTGAAGCTAACTTCCAATTATTACTTCTTTTCCCTGTGAACCAGGAAATCCCATAGAACTTTATTTCTTGGGTTTATGATGCTTATTGCCATACATACTGACTGTTTCATGCTATTAATTTCCACAGTGCTTCTATAGGAGACTGGGATTTTTGAAGCCTGCTTTATAAAGGGTCAAGTAAATGAAGGTGAGAAGGAATTCAGATACAACTTGTGGGTGTAGGATGAAAGAGAAGCATGTAAATGTGAAGACTATTTAAAATTACCTCATAATAATCAACATGAACATTTTCCTAACTGTAACCACTTTTCACATACTGGCTTCAATGAAAGCAAATAAATGAAGCCAACACCAACTGGAAGGAGAATTTATTATTCCTCCCACTTCCTCCATGGACTATGCCATCATTAAGAGAAGAAATAATGCAGAGAAATGTGAGGCAGTATTTCTGCAATAGGTCACAGCACAACAGTGATGGTCCTCTTGCAAAACCAAAATGATAACACTCTGGTATTTTTATTCACTAAATCCAGTTTGAAGAACTAATGGAAACATAAACCAGAACAAGCTCTGTGACTGGCCTTATTTTGGTCAACTTTTCACACAGTTTGCTGCAGTGTTTGGCAGCAAACTGGATTGTGAACTGCATTTTAAGAGAAGTGACACTACTGTTATATGTACTGAAAAGCGTCAACAAACTCAGAGCTTTCTCCTTCTGAAGTGCTACACAACTTTAAGCTGCACAGCTAGTTTCTTTAAGAAGTTTTTCAACAGTACTTTTGCAGCAGAAGTATGTAAATGTTCACGTAACACTGAGTTCCATTTGAAAGCTGTAGTTGAAGGTGTATTAAATGAGTATTCAGTCCCATTGCTTCAACATAAGCACAAGGATAAACGTTAGCATGGCAGTCGTGACACTAGTGAACCAGGAGCAAACGGCTTGCAAATGGATTTATTATGAAACAGTATCACTGATTGCTTCACAGATTACTCTGTGTAGCTGTGTTTCACTTTGGATAAGCGCTGCTGTCTGGGAAAGCGATTAGGGATTGCTGGATTTGAAACTGTTAATCTATCAACAGGAGACACATCCACTTACAGTACCACGCATTCAAAATGTCTGCTGAAGTCTAGGGGATCAGGCATAGAAGCTGAGGGCAAAATACTGCCCTGCTTGCAACTGGTGGAGAAAGAGAAGTCTTGTTAGGTGTTCTAGCAGAGGTTAGAAAACAGCTTCCTTGCCTAGGAAACATGCTTGGCAGTGGTGAACTGTTACAGAGAACACTGCAATAAATGAAGCAGACAAAACTGCAGATGTATTAAAATGTCTTTTCCAGCTACAAAAGTAAATTCCATAGCGAACCTGGTGAAAGTTTTCACAGGATGGTGGCAGATGTTTAATCACTGAGAGCTGTGAAGGTGCTGGGAACCCTTCTCGTCACTATGATTAGTCACTCTGAATCAGTTGTGACTGACAGGCACAGGGAGGATGGAAACCAATGAAGCAAGAAGTTTACTTGGTTTGCTGAAGAAGTCAGAAGGGGAAAAAAATTGTTTCTTGTCATTTCACATAGGTTACCTTTCAGCTACTGGGAGATCATCCAAATCTTTCCAGCCAAACCATCTTTACGTAACCTGGATCATCAGCAAACCAAAAGCAGAATGCAATTACAGACTGAGAGATGTGAAGGGCAAATCAGAGGAATTGTAACACACAATTCTCGGACTATACAGTGTCACTGGTACCTTGCTTTCGATGAAGTTGTCGATGTAAAACATTCCCTGCAGCTGAAGACAAATTTTACCAGATGATGTTGTCTGACTAGGGGTCTGTTATCAAGTTACATACAATTCCTGGTATACCACAGCTTTAATACACTGCTATCATGGAGAAAAATATAAGATGCGCCAGGAACAAATTCCAGCTGATTCCTCACATGCCCACTGCCTTGATATTTTTTATGAGTCCCTGAAGTGTTAGAAATGCTGACCTCCATCCTCCCACCAGGAATAAAATCAGGAACATATGAGCATGGGTTTCCCAAGGCCAGTTTAGCTAAAGGACACAAAACACCTCATTTCTGTGGTGACTGTAATCCTTTGCACTGTTGTTCTCTCCTTAGTTCTTGGAATTTATACTGTCAAAACAGGAGAACAGGACAACGGTAAGAAGGGGAGTATCGTACTATATCTATTGTCACATGATGAAGGAGACTGCTGTTCAAACATGCTAATGAGGAAGATTTCTAGAAAAAAATAATAGCAGGAGCACTAAAAAACAATAGTTGTTTATCATTATGGATGAATGCCATTAAGCTAGTCCACTTTTTTCATTAAGGTATTAAAAATACAAATGTAATTTCAGTACAACATAAATTACTGATTCCATTGGTTTTCCCACTCTTAACGAGGGAGCTTACTTTGCAACTTCCTAAAACTCAATGAACTTTGCAAGAAACTGAAAGATTTCTACTAATAGCTAAGAGGTCTTCAGGTACAAGGTTACTACATTCATATCTGCACACAAAGCTTGTGGGGAAAATTCACCCAGCGGTATGTGCTTGGATATATTTAAATTGTAGGCACCGTGTTTGATCAGCCAAGTGAGTTGTAAGATACAGCAGAACTCAATTACAAGCCATTGATTCCCACCCCTCAGCTCCCCTGGCCTCCTGGCCATACCTTGCAATGTCGCGTGAATGTGCCTGGCACTCAGCAGGGCCCGGGCACAGTGCCAGGGAGCAGAGGGCGCCCGTCCGTAGGGAAACGTGCAGCCACCAGTGCCGCACAGAGCAGCGCGGGTGCCCGCCGCCAGTCACGGGGAACGCCTGACAGTGCGGGCACAGCCGGGCAGCAGGCAAAAGGGAGATACAGCGCTACAGACACACTGACACCACTATTATTCCAGGAGGGATCCTGAATATAAGCAAGCCATTAGCTGTGATGACAGATTCTTTGGTTTTTTCTTACAGAATATCACCATAATATACAGCCTAAATTTGATTGGAAGTGGCAGGATATTTTTTCTGACAATCCCAGGCATTAAATCATCATCCTCTAAGTGTGTCTGTGGTTTCTTCTACATCATTCCTGTGGGTACTAAAGAACAATATGAATAAATTCTGAGTTAAAATATAGTAATATACTTCTTTTTTTCCTCTTCATCAGATTTTTTTTTTTGTTACAGCACAACAAACAATAAGTTACATTTGATTTTTGTGGCAATCTCTATTCATGTTTATCATAGTATGACTCGGTAAAGGTCTTTTCTTTCTTGTTTAAAATACTACCTTGCAGGTTTGTATTAAGACTTTAAGGTCTTTTCAACAATTTTCTACAGCTTTCATGAATACAGGTTGCAAGATCATTATCCATGGGGATCCTTAGATATTAAACAAACATTGTGAAAGTAACATAGATAACTATGCATGCACTTAAATTTTAAGTTCTTCTTGCTAACAAATTAACTCTTAACTAAAATTTTCCTCATTGTTTTCACTTACTGTCTAATGTGTTAACATAGAATCAACATTTAATAGGTGAAGCAAGTACATTTTAACAATGCTTTGGAATTTCAGTAACAGAACACTGTAGTAAGTAGAAAATGAAAAAAAACAAAACGCACTCAGTGAATTATGATGAAACTGCAGTGATTCACCTGTCCATTGCCTGAATCCTCCCTAAAAACCCGCTTTAAAAATGAAAGATTCTGGTGTTTCATTTACCTGTAAATTATGAGTACTCAGAAATTTTATAATGTTATTTAAAAAGGTACATCCTGCCTGTGGCATGGAAGCCTTCCTCTTCTTTGTTCAGACAAAAAATTTCATCTTCTGTTGCTGTTTTCCCCCTCTCCATTTTCATAATATGGTAAAATTCTTCCAAGCCTGCTCTATGTAGATAAATCATAATACGGGATATGTTTCCTTATTAAACTTCTCCAGCTTCACAGCTTCCTCTTTTCTTCTTCATAGCAGTATTCTTCCTAAATTAACTCCTCCACATTTTTCATTTTAATATCTGTATTACCTCCTGTAATCAGTTACCTTCTGAACTTTAAACTCAGTTGTAACAATATTTGATTGATCTTTATTTTCAACTTACTAAAGCCATCTTGATCTCTCCTCTCCTCTTTTTATTCAAAATAGAAGTGAAACCTTATTATGATTATTATTTATGCTGAAGTCCCAGTAAAAATGCAACCTTGCATTATACAAATATAGAATACAGAACAGTATTTCCTTATCTCAGTATCCTCCACTAAACATATCCAAGACTCTTGCCCAAGACTACTTAAATTTGCACGTTCTTCTTTTAGTGGAAAAAAAACCTTCACCAAATGTTTAATTTCTTAAAGCATCTCTCATCTTTAATCCACCCCTTCTGCAACTTTAGCCTTACTTCTCTCACTTAAAAGTCTGTTCTTTGCCCTACATGCATGAGATCTGTCCTCCAGCTGCTGCACCAGAAGGAGCAATAGTCTCCTCATATGTACCACCTCTACATGGATGGCTCGGATAACTTAATCTCAATTAGCTCTAGTCACCTACATTTAGGCAACGGGCCATGACCTTACTGTCAAGGAAACTTGGGGAGCAGTTCAGATGCCATGGTACTGGAGGCTCAGTTCAGCCTCCTGGTCTGTTGTCTACTGTAATTTGAAATGTCTTATGTTATTCTGCCTGGCCTCCAACTGCCATTCAAAACAGTGGCCATCTCCAGTAGGTCCTGTGTCACACCTGCTGGCTCTGTGACAATGCCTTAGGCACCATAGTGCATCTCAGCACTCACCAGTGTTTGGGCTAGCTGAATGAAGCACTACATCTCGTCTTCAGGTTTCACTCACTGCACTGAATAGACTTCATCCTCCTCAGCTAAAGCTTAGACACCTTGGGATTAATTCAGTCTGTTATAGTCATCTAGTGCCTTTTCAGATATCCTACAGTATTTCAGGCACTCTCACAAGGCTGTCAAGGACCTATGGGAGAAGACTCACATGTTTCTGGAAAAGAGATTGTAGGTCAGATAGGTCATATCAAAAGGCTGAAAATCACTTACGTTTAGGTGACTGAACCAAATAATAGTTCACATGGAGACATACCACCCTAGGATCAATAATCTAAACCTCATGTCTAGAATGGGATTCATTCATTTCCTAACTTCACATGGAAGTTAGGATCAATTCCAGCAACATTTGTATACATACTTTTTTTCTTGGTTAAGGAGATGATTTGATGAAAATAATACAGAGCACACAATGCAAGCAGCATCTGCATTTGGATTGAAAACTGCAGCAACCCGATCTCTGCACTGATGGAACCAGTTAATTTCAGCAAACCAAGTAATCCAAGGTATCTTAGTAACCATGTAATTACTTAGACACTTAAAATACCACAGTGATGAGTGCTGTGGTGGGTTAAATGGTTGAGATCACTTTTGTTGTGGACCCTGCTCACACTGACATGAAGAAAAAATGCCCAATTTTCAGGCATGATGAGATACCATACTATGAACTGAAAACCACGAGAATTGCCAGTTCTCAGCAGCTGTGAAAAACATCCCCAGGTGAGGCAGCTTTGGAATATCTCTCTATACAGCATTAAGAATGCTATGTCAGAGTACAAATTATTTGAATGTGGATTGTGTTCAGAATCTCTGCTCATTTTTGCCCTGATACTGGTTTAAAACCCAAAAAGCTGGACAAGAGACGTTCTATCACAAGGCTAGCAACTAACAGCTGCTAAACTGTGATTATCCTATCAGCACAGAAGTTTGTTGTCATTCAGGTGAACAGCATTTTTTCCAGTCTGAACTCTAAGAGACCGGCAGTTTACAAACAGGTGATGGACTTCAGTGACCTGTAGAGAACATGTTATGCCTGGTCATTTGACAAAGAAAACTAGTGCTTATAAGAAAAAGGGTAACTGGTAATTTTAATGAGTGAATGACTGAATTTACAGTATGAATGGAAAAAGACACAAATTACCAGCAGATGTATGGAGTTACTCCGTGATGTAGGTAGGTAGGCATCTCGCAGAAGGAAATTTAGCATACACTGGAGGGTGTTGATCAAATCCTCCAAAGAATGCCCAAGAGTGGAAACAAAATTAAGTAAAAATGGCACACATTAATCTTACTGTTTTGTCTGAGTCCATATATCCCTTGTGCTTCCTAATTAAGGGCAAATAGACTCTCAATGTTTTTAAAAATTGTTTTATGTACTCAGCTTTTCCCTGGAGAGGTAAATTATGCCCACCAGATTAAAGTTCAGAGAAAGGATGTGATTAAATGCTTGAAGCACTATAAAGTGTCACTACTGGTGCTAACGCTAAGGAAAGATAGATCATAAGTATCCACTTTAATGAAGGAATAGCATACAATTTGAATCCAGCAAACACACCAGCAGGGACAAAGGAAAAAGTCAGCACTGCAGCCTACTCAGGCTCAGGAAGCTGAAAACACAAGAGCTGAGATTAAAGTAACCCCTTTTAAAAAATCCACATTAAGTGTGTAATTACAAAAAACAAACAAACAAAAAAAAACAAACAAAACAAAAAAAAAAAAAAGAAAAGCCACTTTGGGGTCACATTGAACTTTTTGACTGGCACTGACTTCTCACTCTGATTGTAGACATTTCTGACAAAAAAAAGTGTGATATCCTCAAGAGCTCCCTCAAGAGCTCCCATTCATATGACACAGCTCTAGGTACCTGGACAGGTATATTGGAAACCTATTTCAGCTGCACTTCCTCTATAGCTGTTGGAGCAGCTCATCAGGAATATGATCAGCCAAGAAAAATCAAGCAGAACGATCCAAACTGAGACTGTATACATCATTTACAAAATTCATAAAGGTAATGATGACACACTCCTACTGCACACCCAAAGAACTATGGAGACATGGACGTTAACACCTTTCATGCCTGATTGAAAGCAGCCACCTGAACCTTTTGGCAAATATCTTGACTGGTCTACTTGATGGCATTCTGGCTTAAACTTTCTAGTTCTCTACCTTGAACATTTCACTTTGCATAAATGAACCACTTATGGGCTTCAAAAAGGGTCATGAGTGTCCTTGGATCTAGGAGACCTTTGGTTCGTTTTACAAAACTTACAGTGCATTTTAGCTCCATGGTTATAAAAACTTCAATGGTTCAATTTTTAATTATCTAAGAAATGAGGTGCAAGTCCTTCATTTTATGAATGGTAGGCATTTCATTTTTTTGATCTGTCTTGAAAAGACAAAATGGATAAAACATGGACTATTTTAACATGTTTGCCCTTTTTAACATGATTTCACAAATATTTAAGGACTTTACTTTTTCTTTTTTTCTTTGAAGGACAAAAAAAGCAATCCTTCAGCAGGGCTATTTTATAAGCTATAACAAGTCTTTGGTTTAAAAAGAAGCCCTTCACACTAAAGTGGCAAGGTGTGAGGGATGTACAGGCTATATAGGTAAGTATGACAGGGACTCTCAGAAACTTTCAAAGTTGTGCAGTCCAGCTACACAAAACCAAATACTGAGACCATGAAATAGAGGATTCGAGAAAGCAGTGAATGAATCCACTGCACTGTTTGCAGCATCAGGTTTGGCAGCTGCTCACCTCTAAGCTGTGTATCTGTTGTGTCAGAAGGGAACACAATAGACTATGCAGTAGAGGGAGTGGGTCATACAGACACAGTATGTGCCTCACACTTACAAGGCCTGGTCACCACACTCTTCCCACCTGAACACTATAGCATAGAAAATACTTATGGGGCAGTAAGTAATTTTTTGTGGATTTTTTTCCCATTCCACGTAGCCCAGAATACTCTGAACCAGCTCCAGGAAAACGGGAGCTTGCCAAAACATCAGTTCAAGCAGGTGGTTCCAATTCACAGGACCTTTACCTTCTCTGTGCTTCAGAGGTTCTTGGAACAACAAAAAGCCTCACATGCCTATGCTGGCAAGATTGGGATTTGAAAGGCAGATGTTATTCTCACATCCACCCATTGGAATCCTTTTGCCAGATTAGTTAGCATCAGAACTATTACTTAGCTTTTGAACTGGCCACATGGGAGGGCTGCTATAACAGGGCAGCTACAAGCCATGTGCTGCCACTTATCTTTGTGCTTCTCACTGGGAGGGAACGGGGAAAAAAAATTAAAAAAAGGAAAAAAAAAGAGAGGAGTCTGAAGAACATTAATTTCTTACCTGCTAATTTGTTTCTCCACATGCCTGAAATATGCAAACCCAAGCACTAGCTAAAACTCCTCCTGTCAGCAGATGGACACAGGGAAAACATAAAGCCCCTGGGGGGTCGGATTTGAAATGAAGAGGGATGATCTATCTGGCTAAGTTCAGGTTCAAATTTCTCCAACAGCAAAGGGGAAAATGTCATTTCAGACTGTGTAGTAGATTTTCAGAAAGATAAATTCTTCAGAGAAAGAAAACAACAGTTAACCAGTTGAATAGATACTACAATTTTGCAGGCAATTACTAATTCCAGAAGAAGTATCAGCTGAAGTGGTTATTTAGCTAAAAAGTGGACAACTGATAAATATTTTTCTACTGTTTCCTGTCTGTCTGCAAACACTTTGATTATAAGTCTAGTCTGTGTCCCTCCCAGTGTTTTACCTCCAGCTTGGACTGATGTAGAGCTAACAGTGGAGGATTGTTATCCCTGGATCGTATCTTACTCAGATGGATGCACATGACATGCCCAGCCAAGCAGGACCAGCAACCAAACAGCTGACCAGACCTTGTAATACGATTAAAGCTTACCACAAAGTCGCACTGCAGTGAGAGATGACTGGACATCTATGAAAGGAGCAAGCCTGATCACAGAACGTCTCCTCCCACTGATTTGGAGGAGAGAACTAGATGCCAGACAAGGAAACACTAGAGCAATGCTGCGGTTTGGGGTCAGGGCAGCCCCCAGAACCCCAACACAGGCAACATTCCTAACAAAATGAGTTTAAGGAGTAGATACAATGTGTTTTGGCCACTTCATACTTACATGGAGCATGGCCATGCTTTTGCCCTCAAAACCTGTGTTAAGCAGCTACTCCCCAGGCAGGAATCCTTAGCAACCTCTCAACAATGATCTCAAGCAGCCGGCACACCGAGTGAAAAGCTACTGAGAGCCAGGAGTAAGAAATACTAACAGCATGAACCTACCTTACATCCATCCCCATGTAGAACTTCTCATAGTCAGGACTATAGAAAAGTTCCTCTGTCTTTTGAAGACAATTCTCCTGATTCTTTCTTGAAGAAACATAAGAGAACTCATGCTTTTGTTAATTCTTAAAATGCAACCAGAAGTGGTGCCAATACCCACTTTTAACACAGGGTGTGGTGTCCACACCTCAGTTGGAAGGTTCAGGTTCCATGGTCTCCCAGCAAATGGTTCAGCACACATCTGCCATCTGACAAATAAGGGTCCTAATAATCAGCCACACAACTAAAAGGGGTGGACTTTCTGTCCCTCTGTACAGCAAAGGCAGGGACAACACTGATAGATCATGACATTGTAATCAAGGGGCTATGGTAATCAACAGGAAAGTGGCATTTTTAGGCTTCGGTCCTTGCTTCTAGCAGAACTCCAGAACTAAATAAGGTAGCTAACATCCATTGAATTTTTCAGGCTGAGAAGACTTTACGTTCCGCATTTCTGGAGATTTCTGAACATTTGGTGCTCTACCTGGTGTGCACACGTGCGTGTATATGTATTTGGCATGGAAGACCTACTGCCTCCTCTTCAGCTGTGTTTCAGGGGAAACCAACCATTGCATTTTTGTGAGGCCCAATCCATTAGGCATGCTCTGAAAATATCTATCAGACTGCGTCCCTCAAGTGTTTGTAGATGGAGTATAGCTTGCTTTCCCAAGCTTGTTCTTCCTTTAGACAAAAGAAAGGTATTGAGTGCTTTAATTTGGCCATAAGTGTCTTGAGAACTTCACAGTCCTACCAGAAGACATCTAATCAAGCCAGGCAGCAGATGAACAGCTGGCTTTCGGATCACCAGTCTGGGCTCAGGCAATGCAATTCCACTTAAGTCCTGCTATAAATGCTTTAACTCTTTTATTGGCTTCAATGCCTTGATGGTATCTATGGCAGCTGTGACTTCAAGCTGATGTTGATGTGAAAAGGTGAAAAGGTTGGAGGATGTTCAAGTGGATGGCTTAAACATTTCACCACGAAAAGTGCATTCTGCCTTGGCAGAAGAGCATAAGGTTGAGTCACTTCTCTCTCAGTCCCAAAACTTAAAGAATCTCTAAAGCTTGCCAAGCTTCTCATAAAATATTGAAAAGAATAAAAAGATGACCTGACTTTCTGTCACATAAAAAAGTTCCTGAAGGCAGAGGAAGTCTTTACATTTTCAGAGAAAAAAAATGACTGAAGAATAAGAGAAATTCTGGAGTTAGCTGTGAGAATGTTTCTCTGAGGGAACAGAAATAAAGAAATGTAAAGAAGGAAGTATTAGGGGATCTCTGAAACTCGGGATGGGACTTCTGCCACCCTTCTATTCAAATGAATGTTAAGGTCAATAGTGAATAACCTCTGAGAGATGTGTCCAATGTGTACCAGATTTTCTTTCTCTGCGTTGCATTGTACTTTTCCTGGACTCCTTCCTGATGTTTGTACAGTTGTTCGGTTTTGCTGTTCCTCTCCAATGTGTTACACCTATTTTCCTTTACCTTCTTCACTTCCAGTCCTTTCCTGAATGAAATCACTCAAGTTGAATGCTTTCAGCCCTCTGACTTGTAAACATTTTGATCAACTTTTAACTTCACAGAACAGCAAGTTACAGTCACTGACACTTTTCAGTTTCTTAAATAGCACCCAAGGTCCCTTCCCTACCTGTTCTTTTTTTTTTTTATTCCCATTTAACAAGGACCTGCTTTCTATACCAATAAAGATTATGGAACATAAAGGTCTTGGTTTATTACACTCATACTTTGACTTGGGAAGCTCTGAATTTCTAGAAAAGATTAGGCGGGAAAAAAAGGAAACTCAGCGTTATTGTCTCAGAAAATGTTTGAAGAATTGAGTTTTTAGAGAGTTTTCACAGAAAGAGAGCTTCAAACTGAATGCGTGGACTAGCTGCCACTCCAGAAGATGTGGTAGGTAGGTCCTTAGGTCCTATGTGGTGACTGACAGTGCTGTATGGCTGTCTCAAACAGTGCTGGCTACGAGTGTTTAGTCAAGAAGATTAACCCTGCAGGGATAGGATCCAACACCTGAATTTAAGATCCTAAGCACGGGCACCTTGGTTCGAGCCAGCTGTCCAAGTTGCTATCAAGGTCATTACAGGTCTTGTCAGTGCAGCTAGTGGAGCATGCAGACTCACCTAGCTGACCAAATGCAAGTATCTATGTTAGGATGCAAACTCCTCTGATTGTGTTGGGTTAACTTCAGTTGCCTAAATAGGCATCTTGTGCCATCTGAGTTCTGATGGCTGATCTTGCCTGGCCTCCCATCGTCTGTCCAGAAGTCACATTGTGCCATATTCGAAGGCCCCTTT
This sequence comes from Merops nubicus, assembly GCF_000691845.1. NCBI lineage: Eukaryota > Metazoa > Chordata > Aves > Coraciiformes > Meropidae > Merops > Merops nubicus. The sequence continues at coordinate 2,151 of NW_008610636.1, read as the reverse complement.
TGATGTATGAAAGCACAAGGCTCAAGTGGCTCCTGTGGAGGAACCTCATTCCCACTCCCTCTGTCTGCAATGGAAAGTTAAGATACCTCACTCACATCCTCATAGCTAAATTTCTGTGCTTGAAGCCAAAGCTGAACTTCACTCTAGGGGACTGTCTCTGAAATGCAGTGTACAGAGAGAAGAACTAACCCCCTTGTAGAGTGGAAACATTAAAGACTCTCAAATACCTTGGGAACCACAAAGTATAGATGATCCATTTTTGTACTTATTTCTCAGACTTAAAACACATTTTGAAATGCTGGGGATAAGCACCAGGTCTCGAGTAAAGCTTCTAGATTCTTTCTCACTTCTGTTTCTCTTACAGCTCCATCAGGATCCTGACTGGACCTTCTCTGAGTCTCTCTGAAACTTTTTCAGGCTCCTCCCTCCCACCACACCCACATATATTCCTATTACTCTCTATGGTAATATCCCCTTTTTACAAAGTGTCTCAGAAAAAAAAAAAAACCTCCAGGCACAGAACATCATGATTTCCTTGACAAAAAGGTACTTTTAACACGTACATGTTCTCACAAAGGAATACTACCGCAGCTTCATGAATACTGACTGAATACCTACTTGGTGTTTTTTTTTTCCAGAAACACTTAGCTTTTAGGTGGATATTCCAAGCTACACTTCAGATAATGTTGACCAAGAAAGTAGCAAGAACAACTGCATTTATGCAAACATAATCAAAGACCAGTTTGTTTTACGGGTGACTTACTAAAGCAGCGCACCTGCACAACTTGTTTTACCTACAGCAGTTGCTAGGCTATTGGAGAGATTAAAGTTAAAGAGAGAAATGGCAGTGCTGAATAAAAAGTCTTTTAAAATTCCCAGTGCTGCTTCTTCAGTCTTTGCCTTTTGTCATCTTTCATTCATTTTGTAGGATAGCAACCTTGCTAGCTACAACAGGGATACATTGCTAAGTACAACCAGAAAGCCTGCTGAAAGCAGGGGTTTTTTAATACAAATGATCCCCAAAAATCATTTACTTAGGAAATCAGACAGCGAGGATTAGCCAGTATCACCCTCTGTAAATGCTTGGGATCATGTATTTAAATAAACAGCAATCTCTTAAGAGAATTAGTAGTCTGGGGTCTTTAAGGTATTACGTAATGTAAATGACATGATACACTAAGTCATAAGACACAACAAACGCAGACAGGAAAGCAATGCCACTCTTCCGAGTGCCAGGACTTTAATCTATGAATGTGCATATGTAACACAATTCTTTCAAGGGGTTCAGAGCCCACTCTTAGACTAAACTGCTTATTGCTTCTACAGTAACACAATTCCTAATGAAATTAATTTACACTATTTAGCACAAGCCTTATTTTTGCTAACTTTTAGAGGTTGGTTTTTTTTTTACAAAAGTACTATTTAATCTCCTATCATCTTTTACTTTTCTCTCCAATTCCATCTTAAAAATAGCTATACATATCAAAATCTATCCCACTAATGATCTCATGGGAGTGGAGAATCCAGTTCATAAGTGCAGTTCAGCCCAGATATTTTTCTGCTCCCTTCTATTTTTGGTCTGTCATGACAAATCTTAAAGAGGAAAAAAAAAAAAAAACAAAAAAAACACACAAACCCCAGAAAATATTATATAACTGTATAAAGCTGGCAATTTGACTCTTCCCAGCAGAAAATCGTTTCTAAATATACTGTGTCTGGAGCTGAAAAACCTCAGTATCGAAATCCATCTCCAGGACTGCTGGACGGAGAGCGCAGCAGCTCCCGGAGCAGATGCCCAGACGCAGGGAGTCACCAGCGAGGACTCAACCTGGGACCACGAGCACGCCGCACAGCCACCCACGGCTGGCAGCTGGAAGAGCAACCCCGCCGCAGCCCCCTACTAGTTAAGGGAGGGATAACCATCGAGGTGGTGGGAAAACCTCGGGAGATGCGATTTTTGCGGCAGTCCTCCGGCTGCATTAGTGAAGTGGCGCTTAGCAGCATGCAGCTGGGAAAGGGGCTGCAGCGCTTCCAACGCCTTAACCCAGCGCGGGTACAGACATGGAAACGCGCAGGCGGAGCGCGGCCACAGGAAGGGGACGAGCAGGGAGCAGGCTGCCGGCAGCGGGGCACGCCCGAGCCGCCCCGGGG
>NW_008610635.1:0-12699 GCF_000691845.1 Merops nubicus | reverse complement strand
CCTGAACAGTCTCGGGAACCCAATCAAACAGGAAACATACATCAAATGGATTTTCGTGTTAATGATCCAAATCCTTGAGTAGACAGTGCACTTAATAAGTTTGTGTGTATATGAAGTGGAAAAAATTGCACTCACTTTGCTGTAGTAAGCATTTAAAATTATCTTGGCAAGTCAAGGAAATAATCTGTGCACAATATTATGTTTCTGTGTGAGTAGTCAACTACAGAAGTTCAACTTGAAGAGCATCTATGCAGCAGCTTTGCAGGAAAGGACACCAGGATGGAATGACTCACAGACAAAAGAGGCTTTAACAGCTTGTACTTTTGCAATAAGTCATCATCTGAGGTATTAACAAGACCGTCAGTAGTCAAGACTAAGAAACCCACAAGTAAAAGCCTTACTAATGAGAATACTCTGCTTTAAGTATCACAATTTAGAAACTATTGCATTGATGTAAAGCTTCCAGACAAGACTAACTACAACTGAAAATATAAGGGGCAAGGTGGTGGTGGTGGTGGTGGTGGTGGTGGAGTCACAGGTGTCAGGGATATTTATGTAGTCTAGGGACTACACTGCAATTAATAAATATTTCCCTATATCTCCTTGATGTAGGAGGAGAAGCAATAATTCTGAATTGCATATAGATTTGATGTCTTTGACTGTGTGGATGGTTAAGGGCAAGAATGGAGCGATTATAGCATCTCCTGGAAAAAATCTTATCTTGGGAAACTTTCAGGCACGGTTCTTGAGTTTGAGAATGCACTGGACAATCTTTAAAAATCTCTTCTAGCAATATTCTTTGTTGTTCTGTCTGTAAGAGCCGAGCATCCATGCTTCTGCTCTCAGCTAGGTTTAGAGAAGCTCATGACATAATTTTGGCCCAATGTACATAATGACTCATCAGCTTAGATCATTAATTTCCTGCTGCAGACCTCATCTACACAATGCATTCTTACTACAGCCAATACTTCTGTCTCTTGCTGACCTCTCCATCCAGTACTACCAGCGAAAACCTCTGGCTCCTGACCTACCTTGTGTTTGTCTCCCTGACACATCACTGAAGGGCAGATTCCTTTTCCAAACCCATAGCTGTTTGGCCTTTAATTAAGGTTTATTTTTAAAAACTTCCAGTAATGCTGCAGCCATGGTTTTTTTTTTTTTTTTTTCATCAGCGTGTCTGTGGTGGTGACACAATTTAAAGTTCCATCTACACAAATACAGATAATTCCCCTTACTCAGTGTTTCAGGACTCAGGCACTACACCGGGGTAGTATGATGCAAATGTGAGTAGCATTGTGTTCGCATGCCTATTGGAGCACAGCATATAGTGCAGCACAAGGCCATGCATCAGCTTCTGTCTGCTGATGGCAATAACCCCTTGAGCCAAATGCATCCACGTATTGGAACAACAGTTTTATTTTTAACATCTGCTGTTTCTAATTTAGACTAACAAATGGTTTTTTATTTATTTCAACTGCAGTTAGTTCTGGTAATAGAGCTGGACTAATACCCACAGAAAGCAAAGTTGTGTGCTCACCCTTTCTTCTCTTTTACTGATGCAGAAAAACAGCTTCAAGATGCAAATATTTTATGGTGTAGGTAATCTATCTGATGAAAAAAACTTAAATTCGCCTCTCCCTGCTTCAGTCACACAATATTCTTCAATAATAACTTTTTTTTTTTTTTTTTTCCCTCCACAGTAAATGACTAAACATTGCTGGGAACAAGTTCTGGTCCTAATCTGCAAAAAATGATCCATACTTTGGCTAAGGGAGTGCCAATGTCCACTACTGGCAAACTTCTCTCACATCTCAAGTTTATCATCCTCTCTAATTTTCATAGCAATACTAGATACAGAAATCTCCCAGTTACTGCCAAATCTTCAACCTTACTTCTTTGGAAAAACATTTAAAAAATAATGAAAACTAAATTCACATATCTGAAATCAGCCTTCAGCATAGAGATGCCAGGCAAGTCTAGAATAATAATCATCAGAGGACAGGTTACCTCAAAAAACTTGACTGGAACATAATCTTACAAGAATATCCCACATTGAAGTGATTTACCAAAGAGGAATGAAACTCTTCAGATCACTAAATTAAGATGGTGAGGTGATACTAATGGCACAACTGATCTCCAGCTCAATAGAAACTGGTGCTTCCCTAAGAGAACCTCTTGCTACATATCCTTTCCATCCAGGAGTGTGGTAAACCTTATATATGAAGAGCACACACATCTAGGAATGAATAAAAATTTAGAAATAGTTTGTTTATCATGTGACATGGCAGAATCTGTTTATCTGTGTGAGGCCCTAGTTTGTTTTCACTGCAGCGTTTTGAAGACGTCCTTCTCTAAGAGTCCTCCAAGACCATGTCATTCTTCTGAAGCAAGGCAAGAAGCAGAGAGAATAATGCTTTTCTTTGGGGCCCTTGTGAGATGAATTTCTAGAATAGGTCAGTTCACTCTTGCCACTTTGCAGAATTTTCCCTGTGGCAGTTCTCCTGAGTATAACCATAGGAGGAGAAAAGAAAATGACATACATATGCGATTTCCCTCAGGTAGACTATGCTTTACAAGCACAAAAGAAAAGACTAAAGCTTCTTGCAATCCACCAGACATTCCTGACAAGCAAATCCAGTTTGCTAGGCCATTGCCTAGGTGATAGTTGTTTTAGAAATTTCCTAATGCAGATTAACACTCCGCACAATAACTTATTCAGTAATTCAGAACCAAATCCTTAACATATACCAGTGTTACAAACCTCTTGTGACTCTCCCTTGAGCTGCATAATCTATGAACATGTTGGCACACGGAAGTGTGTGCTAATTAATAGATTCATTATCACAACGTGATACACATAATCAAAATTTTGCATTGTCTGATCCAACAGGCACTGGCAATACTACAATGCGTGATAACTACTTTAAATTATCATATTATTATCCTTCTATCCGTGTTTAAAATTTGCATAGCTGCAAAGCATTAATTTTTCTCACAGTTGGGATTTCTGTATGCTGAGTCTCACTTGAGCAATTTAAAACAAGAACTGAAAGCTCTCTGCCAAAACTTTTCTTAATTTATTTTTGACAACCTGAGTGACATTTTAGCTTCTTTGAAATACTTTCTCTTTGTAATGAGCAGGAGGCGCTGTTGCTTTTGGATCATAACACCTCCCTTTCTTTTTTTTTTTTTTTTTTACCAAATTATCATTTCAGTCAGTAGGATATTTTAATTAAGTATTTGCATGTATCAGTGAGCAACCAAAGCAGGAATTAAAATGCTGAGATATCTTTGTATCTTATGAAAAGAATTCCATATAAAAACAATTAGCAGTTGCAGCTTTGTTGTATGAGAACTAAGCGCTTGATCTTTTACTGCTGTTGTGGGAAAAATACCTCCATCCACACGCCCTCACCACCTGCAATTAGAAGGAACACTCAGGAAAACTGTGTGGTCGTTTTGCCCATGACATTATCTCTTGTGCTCTTGTGAATCTGTATGTTCTTTTAAGAAGACTGACAGGCAGAGCTCTCTGGAGTGAAGTGCAAAGGAGAGGGCTTTGCCCTTCTACTTGGCCCTTCTCAAGCCAAAGTGACACTTTAAGGGGTAGATGTTCCAGCAACACCAGCGTTTGACTGGGTTGAAAGCAGTGACAATGAGTCCTTTACAGTCCCTTTTTACTTCTGTTCAGCTCTAATTTGTAGGTTTGTGTTTTCTTTATTTCAAAATAGTTATATTTCTAGGTTTTCCGATGAAAAATGGGGTTTTCCCATTTTAAAAGTATTTTGGTCTTTCATTGGGAGTTCACTATAAGAAGATCTGAGTAGATCCATCTTAGAATTTTGACCAGGTTAGCGTACCATCCAAATGCCTATAAAGCAGTGTATCCTCATTGTTGGAAACAGATCATACTTCCCCACCACTTTACAATTTGCTATAAAACACAAACATCACACAGTGTCATGATCACCAGGTGATCTAAGCATGGTACATTGCAAGTGCTTGAAACAGGGTCAGTGCATGCTGCAAAATGAGGACTAACAGCAATGAATAAATGGCATGCGTAGAAAAAGAAATCGGGTGAGGAATAAATTCAAGAGACAGGTTTTTATTTTTAGGGGCTATAGATGAAGGATTTATTTTGGGACTCTGTATTTCAGGTTTTTCCTTTTCATACTTTTTAAAACAAACAAAAAAGGCTCTCCCATTGCATCAAACACAAATAGCAATATCTGAGCAAGGATCTACTTGCATGTCATACATGATTTTGTTTCAGATCTGGCCTGACAAACAACTGCACTTAATTCAAACAAGTTTAAAGAATGGAGAAAGAAGCATAAGGGCAAGATAATACTGTGACCAAAAAAAACCCAGACCTGAAATATCCCTCTTTCTGCCAACAGGGCAATGGAAGTGTTACTTTTAGTATCTATGGTTTCATTAAAAACATGAGATAAATGTTTCTGTTCCATTAGAACAAGATTCATGAAAATGACCTAGTCAGACTTCCACTGGGAAAAGTGAAAAAGCTTACATTGCAGCATTTTGGGACTTAAGTTCAAAACTTTAGTTTTGAATTAATATGTGCTACATTTCATATAACCTCCATGTTCAGCAAAGCTAGCAGGAAATCACTACTTTACTGCCATTTCCAAACTAATGTCTATCCCAAATCAGATCACAAAATGTTGATGTTTTCCACAGAGGAGAAAGTTCCCACAAAAATTTCCGAAGGAAACTACTAAAAAATTACAGATCATTAAGGACTTTCAACACCTTCCTAGTCCAAACAAAGAAAAATTTTTTGTTTGTTCATTTGCTATAATCGCATATAGAAAGAAAATTAGGATTCAAGTATCATAGAATCATAGAATCATAGAATCATAGGGGTTGGAAGGGACCTCGAAAGATCATCTAGTCCAACCCCTCTGCCAGAGCAGGACCACCTAGAGTACATAAGTACTCAAAATAATTTACTGATTTATCACAGTCAGTATCAAAATAACAAAATGCATCAACATCTTTCAGCATTTCCTCCTATACTTCCATCAAAACATGATGGAAACCAAATACTGATGCTCACTGCAGCAATTGCTGCGATATTTTAAGATGTTATTGCCAGAATTGAGAATTAAGTCTTAAACCAGAGCCAATGAGATGAATCACTCTCTTCCATCTTCTCAGGCTGAGGTCGGTAACTTGCTTATGTTAGGACAGTTTTCTTTGTTCTAAAGGTAAAGATGAACACTGGGAAGATCCTTTCTGTACACTTGTTTTAAGTTCTGGCAAAGACATAGTAGCAAACAACCCTAGGAAATAGCTTTTTAATCCACTGCATTTCTAAACTGAATATCTAAGTGAGGCTTGATAAATTCTTAACTGTTTTATTTTTACCATCTAACTAATGAAATCACAATCAGCTCAAGGAACTTTTAGCAGCAGAGTAATGAAATATGAAGCAGAATAATCCTTTTTCTTTTCCTTTTTTTCTCATGAACTATCTCCTGCTTTCCACAGATTGTTGTGAAGTCATGTGTAATGAACAAAGTGTTGTGGGCTCCTTTTATCTTCAGTAACCCAAACAAATCTTAACTTAACATGAATGCTGAAAGAAGTTACATTAACAACAAGTATTACTTAATGACCAGACATTCCAGCCACACATACCTTTTTTTTTTTTTTTTTTTATTGTGAACATGAAACAGTGAATTTCAGCTGGTGAAAGGTCTGGAGTTGGAAATTAAATGAGAATATAACAGCAGTCCTTGCCAGCCTAAAGCTAATAAGCCACATAGCCACATCTGTGCTTATTACACTCCCCCTTCTAAAGAGAAAGAGGATGTTTGATGTTTGCTAGGGACAAATGACATTTAGCTGTACAGCTGGTATCCCGTTACTTTGCCTTACTTTAAGCTAGTACCAACCTCTGTGCTACTGCCTCCAGCCAACGTTACACGGAAGGGAAATCAGGGAGCTAAACCCACCTCTCAGCCACTGCTCACCTACTGTGTAGCAGAGAATGGGGACAAGGAGACTTAATGCCCCTTCCTTATGGTTTCTAGGTGATACAGAGTAGTGTACAAACGTCTAGTTCCTACAGAGCCACCGATTAAGAGGGAATCATCAAACCTTAGAGGGAAACTGCATAGCTTTTAAGCAGTTTTGAACATACAACTATTCTCATGTAGTAGATCAACAGGCTTTATTTTTAGCTTTTTTTAAAAAATGTGTTTAATTCCAAGAGGGTACTCAATCACAGAATTTTTTTATCTATGAGAGCTAAGTAATTCAAAAAATTGCTGCTAGTAATTACCAGTCAGTTAGAAATAATGGTAATATGTATATCCACTAGCTCACAAAATTCTGCTGAATTTCATTTGGTTTTTCCCTGCAAACAAAGGAGTCCAAACTGATTTGACATCAGGCTTGATCTAATTATAGATTAGGCCAGGATTTGTTTAAAGCTAGCTCTAGTTTTTTTTACAAATGAAGTTTGTTTGGAGTTGGGAAGGAGTCTGCAAGTAAGAGCAAGAAGTGGGTCTGAGAAAGACCTGCACAGCTCCAGACAGGATTAAAATATACAGGAAATGTGTGTGAAATTTAGCAACAAATACACACAAATAGTCTAGCCTGTGCAAAAAGGCCTGGTAAGTTTTTTGTTTGTTTGTTTTGTACAGGTTGTTTTCATTAACTGGAGCTTTATTTCCAGAATAGTAAAGACGTGGTGCAGCCAAAGCCTGACACAGCCTGCCAGGCAGCACATCAGCTACCATGAACACAAAGGTGCCCGAAGGCATCCACCTTGTGGAAGGAAACCTTTTTCCAAGAAACTCATAGAAACATAAAACTGCTTTCATTGGACAAGACCTTTCAGATCATCAAGTCCAGCTATTATCCCTGCACTGCCAGATCACCACTAAACCACATCCCTAAGCACCATATCTACACATCTTTTAAATACCTGAAGGGATGATGACTGAAACACTTCCCTGGACAGCCTGCTCCAATGCTTGGCAACTCTTTCAGCAAAAAAGTTTTTCCTACTATTCAGTGCAAACCTCCCCTGGTGAAACTTGAGGTCATTTCCTCTTGTTCTGTTGCTTGTTACTTGGGAGAAGCGACTAACCCCCACCTTACTGCAGCCTCCTTTCATGGAGTTACAGAGAGTGTTAAGGTCTCTCCTGAGCCTTCTTTTATCCAGGCTAAACCACCCCAGTTCCTTCAGCTGTTCCTTGTAAGACTTGCTTCCTAGACCTTTCACCATCCTTGTTGCCCTTTGGACATGCTCCAGTCCAGCAATGTCTTTCTTGTTGTCAGTGGCCCAAAACTAACACAGCATTCAAGGTGTGGCCTCTTCAGTGCCAAGTATGGGGAGATGATCACTTGCCTAGTCCTGCTGGCCACACTATTTCTGACACAAGCCAGGATGCATTTGGCCTTCTTGACCACGTGGGCCCCCGGCTGGCTCAAGGTCAGGTGGCTGTAAATCAACACCCCCAGGTCCTTTTCTGTCAGGCAGCTTTCCAGCTGCCCTTTCCCAAGCCTGTAGCATTGCATGGGGTTGTTGTGACCCAAGTGGAGGGCCTGGCACTTAGCCTTTTTGAGCATCATACCATTGTCCACAGCCTGTCAATACAGCCTGTCTAGATCCCTCTGTAAAACCTCCCTTCCTTCAAGCAGAGTTACACACCCCACTAACTTGGTGTCACCTGCAAACTTACCGAGTGTGCCCTCAACCCCCTCATCCAAATAACTGACAAACAGGTTAAACATAACTGACACCAGTACTGAGCCCTGGAGAATACCACTTGAGACTGGCCACCAACCGAATTTAACTCCATTCATCACCACTCTTTGGGCCAAGCCAGGCAGCCAATTTTTTATCCAGAGAAGCATATGCCCATCCAAGCCATGAAAGGCCAGTTTCTTTAGCAGAATACTCTGTCAAAGACTCTGCTACAGTCGAGGCAGGCAACGGCCACAGCCTTTCACTCATCCACTAAGAAGTCTCCTTGCAGTAGAAGGAGATCAGGTTAATCCAGCAGGCCCTGCCTTTCATAAACCTATGTTGACTGGGCCTTGCCATACAATTTCCTGAATATTTGTTTGTCTTTTAAAATATCAAAAGACATGAGAGGAAAAGACATAGTCAAAAATTTTCAGTACATCCCTAGAAGCCACACTGGTAGCTAAAAGAAATGCTAAGATATCACAGGTTGTTATGACTTGACAGAGAAGGAAGAAAGATTTCTGTTACGAGAAATCTTCATCATGTTGTGCACATTGCTATCTATGAAGCCCTTCTTTTTCTCATCATACTCACTTTATCTTTTCGTCAATTCAGAAAACTATGTGTCCCAAAGAACTATATAAATTTTGCATGTATTTCTACATTTCAGTACAGTGGAACTACTATCTTCAGCTCAGGTATTTTAGTGCAGTAGCAGTACAAAAAAAAAAAGAACTAGTAATGCTAATACTCACAAATTCTGTAAGATGCAAAGTTCAAGGATTGTCATTCTGTTTGTGTTACTATGGGAACTGATTTCTTAGTTAGTCACATGTTCAATGTATTCATCTAACTCTGCACTTAGATGAAAACTATTTGGAGATGTTGTTCTGTTGTTCCAGGGCTACCTGAGTTGCATGGAAAGAAGCTTTCAGTTTAGTAGAAATCTATCTACTGTGGTAAGTAAAATGTTTGTGGTTTCTGTATAGTAACAGATTAAATAAAATCAAGCTACGGTATTTTTTGGTGAAAGTTGGATGCACTTGTAATTCCAACAGCTTTAAGGAGTGACAGAGCTATTAAAGTTCCAAATAGGGACAGCATCTGCAAGGCCACAGAAACTGCAGTGCCTAGACTGATGTCTAACTAGCCTACTCATGTGGAAAATTCCCAATGGCTATTATTCCTATAGAAAGGACAGAGTTTTTCTCTTCTAACTGACCAAAAACTCCCACAGTTTCCTTTCCAGAGTAAAATAAATTAAAAACACTTCACAAATGACATCAGACAACAACGACAGTTCCTGTAGGTTCAAGACGAATCTTATGTTGGAACACACACATTCACCTGAAGAAGTTCTGGCATTTATCTTCAACATGGAAACAAAGGTCCAGGACTTACCAGTGGCTGGTAGAGACTGCACTTGAACAAGTTTTAAACTTAAGTTTTAGAAGTTTCTCTTTCTCTCACAGTTTTTCCTCTCAGATTATCTACCCTGTTGAGTTATGCTATACAACTAGGGTAGAAGCAGGAGGGTGTGATGAAAAGGCTTTGATTTCTTCCCAGCCCAGCTGCACTTTTCTGTATACCATCATTTTTTTTCTTCAGTGAGCTCAGAGAGTAAATTGTCATACGTTTTTGGAGAACCAAAATATTGCTCGCTAAGAGCACTGTTTTATTAATCTTTTATAAATAATTATGTCAAATATCTGTGGATCTGAGGCAAAAAATGAGCAGGACTCAGGCGGCATGTTCAATGTTTTTGAAGAAGCCATCCTTTTCTACTCAACAAATATTGTCTCCTCACTCTCACGATTAGAATAATCTGTATAACATATATGTAGATACAAATATATATATATCTCCCTATGATTTAGACTCCCTGTATGAAAACCGAGAACAACACTTAGTATGTTTACATGTCACATATGTCATAGATTTTAGGCATCCTGGAAGAAAACAATTACTCTGGAAATCTTATTCACGTTTTACTGCCTTGAAATTGGTGTAGAACATCACACATGTAATATCCTGCATATAAATTAACTTTTTTATGTACCCCTGCAAGTCTCAAATCATCTTGTGAGGTATACTGCCATAAAAGATGATGGTAAAGGGTGAGAATGTGGCCTTTGTTAGATATGCATGTGTAAGAGAGGTATGTGTTTTAACAGCACACTTTCTGATAAATGTGATAAATTGTTGTTACAGAGAAGTAAGAGTCTTCTATCTCATTAGGCTTCTTCAGAAGTGACAAAATATGAAAATTTTGCACAGCTAATGGCATAACAGCAGATCATCCACGGACTGTACCTGCTAGCTACTGGGAAACTGATAAGCAGGTGATCCCTTGGGATCTAATTCAACAATAGAACCTACCAAACTATTTACAAGAAAATCCACAAAAGATTACTGAATACCCAAATATTTGCTGATGCGCTGCTGAAGCAGGTGGGCAGAATTTAAACTGGTCTCCTGATGATTATTAACTGCAATATCTAGTATAATATGGCCTAAAGATTTACAGCCTGACAGAGGTTAGAGAACGAAACTTAGCTTCCAGGGCTGAGAGCTCTAAGCCTTTGGCATTTCTGCATACTCCTCCCTTTCTCTGTTACAGTTCTGTCTATGGCATACATAGCACCTCTCAAGCATTTTGAGTACTGCAATCTTTTGTTTAAAAAAGCCTAGAAAATAAATTAAGGTTTTTACCAGGTAACTGAAGAAACACGCTTAGGAGAGAGCTTGAAGGGAGGGATGGAGATAAGGAGAAGAATCACTTAAGCTCAACAGTACCTGAAGATCGATTGTCAGAGGGGAAATAACAGGAAATCACAGTTTTACTCTGAGTTCTAATTTCTAGTGTTTTTAACTTAGAGTCATAAGTAATGAAAGGAGTTTAACAGTGATTGAAACCAATGCTCTTTTAAGAATATATGACCATTACAAGTACCATGTCCTTAGTGACAATAACCAATTGGCAGGGCTGAAATTTCCTAATATTTATGGTATAAAAACCCAATGGCGAGGTGAGAGTAGGAGAGAAATTGTAGCCGCTACTAGGCTCACAGTTCAGAGACAGATGATAACACCAGATAGGTACGGTATGCAGTAGCTTATGGCACCATCTTGATAATGTTGTGGCAGATCTCAATAACCATGGTGACAATTTCATTGAAGTATGTGACGTGGAATTATAGAGCATAATTTTGCATCCAAGTTTCAGACCATTACCACATTTGGGGAGGAAGGGAGTCTTTCTTCCTATTTGTCATATTAACATACATCTTGCTAAAAATAAATTATCGTTTTCTATTAGTGAAGCGCAGCACTCAGTTTTTATCAGATCCAAATCCCACTCCCATTGAAGCTGCCAGAAGAAGCAAAGGCATGTTATTCTTGTGAAGGTAAAGTTCCAGTGATGTGTGTCTCAGGGAACATTATTTCCATTTAACATATGACCACCTGCCTGAAGATACCAATTTTTCCATGTGTTTTGAGAAAAAAAAACAAAATCACAAGTCACGGCAGTTTTGAATAATGCTTCTTCAGAAAAGAAATAAGTTGCTGTTGGCTCTTAGAGAGTTTTCCAACTCAGCTGCTTTTCTTGGAGCTTTGACAGCAGAGCTGTGCCTCTGAATTGTAAATATAGCTGCTGCTTTGGCCATCAGAAATTTGGTTCAAAATATAAATACTTTTGAATAAAATAAGCTTGGACTGTAATACCTTGTGAGTAATTGAAAAAGATGTGGATACAATTGGAATCCATTCTTTACCAAATGCTCAGAAACCACAGCAACAGTAATTATTTTTCTTCAAATGCTTTTAACCTCCCTCTAAGCATTGTTCAGTGATTTGTAGGCTCTGCAGAGTAGCAGATGGTGTGCTGTGACCATTGTTCTTTTCACCAGCCAGCTTTATTCCGCTGTTGCTTCATATCCTTTTTCCTGCTTGTTGCATCTGCTTTCTTCAGATTATATTTCAGTAATTGTCCTGGGCAAGGGCAATTTCTGTGTTGTGTGTGGATGGTGCCTGACAGGTTGGCTCAGCGCCTTCTGCTTCTGTAGGTCTCTGGAAGCAGAAATTAGACACTAAACGATCTTTTTGTGCCATGTGCTATCTTGGGTCACTTGATGTGTAACTTCAAGGGTTTTATTACTATAATTTTTGCCACATTAAGAGACCCGGTGGACAGAAAAGCACACTTCACTTGCTGGGTTTCAGAAAAGAGAAGATGTCTAAGAAGCTGGAGAAATAATCTGAATGATGGTCCATTCAGCCTTCCTCAGGGGGAAAAAAAAATAACCAACAAAAACCAAACAACTGTGAAAAGATAATGGCAAAGCAAGAAAACTCTTGACAGTCCTGTCAATGTTACAAGCAATAAAAAGTGGTACTGAGGAACCACATATATGCCCTTCAGTGTTTGATTCTTTATAAGCCAATGGGTAACAGAAGTCCACTAATAGTTATCTCTCCTGTTCTAGGGAAAATGCTATTACTTGCTCTGCAAATAGGTTCAAATGAACGGAGAAACTCATCCCAGTTACCTATTTGTGGGCAGCTCAAACCTTTGGATACACATACCATTTTGATATGAAGTGGCCCACCCAAAGGAAACCAGGGTTGAGTACTAGAAAATACCACCACAGTAGGAAAAAAAAAAAAAAAAGTACATATTTTCTGTTTTAAACAGCTTTTCCTAAGTAAATTATTCCCGAAAAACAAAGCCATGACTTTTTAAAATGTCCCTGTTTTCTTATTCATCTCTCTTTTACTGTTACTTTTCAATATCATTTAAGAATTGGTACAGAGTTGAAGAGCAGCTGCTTTCTTTTTATTTGTCTTAATGCCACTCATTCACTTAACAATAACCAACCAAACAGAAAACTCCAACACATGAACTTTGATCAGCATTTTCACTATATAATATGTACTGGTTTGGGGGAGGGGGGTGGCTGGGATTGTGG
>NW_008610634.1:0-1746 GCF_000691845.1 Merops nubicus | reverse complement strand
GCACCGGCTTTGGTCCTGCAGTGGCGGAGGACAGGAGCATCGTCCGCTGTGCCCGGCGCGGTGCCGGGCTGTTCCCCGCTCTCGGGGCCGCCGTGCGGGGGAAGCTCCCGGCTCCTGCTCCGCCGGTGCACACACAGCATGTCCATGCTCACTCACGGAGACACCCTCGCGTTCCTGCGGCCTGTCACCAGGCAGTCCCCATGCACCACGGGGAGCGTTTCTGGGAAGAATTGTCAGGATCTTCTCATCTTTACCTCTCCACAGCTTGCATTTTAGATAAACCTATTTGTTTCAGGGCTTCCCTCTGCTGCAATTTTTCAGTCCTGCTCCGCCGGTGCACACCCAGCATGTCCATGCTCACTCACGGAGACACCCTCGCGTTCCTGCGGCCTGTCACCAGGCAGTCCCCATGCACCACGGGGAGCGTTTCTGGGAAGAATTGTCAGGATCTTCTCATCTTTACCTCTCCACAGCTTGCATTTTAGATAAACCTATTTGTTTCAGGGCTTCCCTCTGCTGCAATTTTTCAGTCAGGTTACTCCAGACACTTTGGAAATCGCTTGCTGGCAAGCAATATTCCTGGAATCACAGAATCCCAGGTTGGAAGGGACCTGCAGAATCATCTGGTCCAAACTTTCTTGACAAAAGCCCAGTCTAGACAAGCTGGCCCAGCACCCTGTCCAGCCAAATCTTAACAGTGTCTGATGCTGGGGACTCCACCACTTCCCTGGGGAGACTATACCAATGGCTGATTGTTCTCACTGGGTAAAAAATCTCCTTTTGTATTCAGTCGGAATCTCTCCAGGAGTAACTTGTATCCCTTACCCCTTGTCTTTTCTGTGTGACTCTGTCTAACAGAGTCCCTCCTGTCCCTCAGCTGTGCGAGGTGGTTCCTGCAGAGCCTGGCTGCCTCCCGCGTGCCCCCCTGCCCCTCAGCCCTGCTGCTGGATGGCTCTGGGCCCGTGAGCATGGACGTCTGTGCAGGGATTGAGGGCATGACTGCCAGGTGCTCCTGCCCCAGGGGTGTGAGGCGTAGCGAGACTCCCCCAGACCAGCAGGACAGCAGTGATCTCACGGGGGGCTGGAGCCAGCCCTCTCCCTGGCAGAGGAAGCTGTGGGGCTTTCCCCCCAGCCCCACAGGGCTGGTCTCCTGCTCCAGCCTTGCTCTCCCCGCACCTGCTGGTGTTTGTGGGCACAGGAGACTCCAAGCAGCGCTTCCAGCAGCCCAGGCTGCGGCAGCAACCCTCCCTCCACATGCTCCTCGGCAGGAGGTGAGAGTGCTGTAAGGCACCCAGGTGGTGCCAGTGCCGGGTACCAGTGTCACAGCCCCAGTCACGCCGAGGGTTCCTGCTGGGCAGGAGAGGGCAGCTGGCAGAGAAGCAATGCTGCAGTGTGGAGAGACGTCTGAGGCGCCACACCTGAAGTAGTCCCTGTAGATCTGATCTGAGTAGTGATCGTGGGCGTGGTGCTCAAAGAAGACACCAGAGATGGCAAAAATGTCGAAGATGAGCAGGGACAGGAGGATGCAGGTCACGGGCTAGCAGCACAGGGTTGGAAATGCTAGTTGTTAAGTGACCCCACTGATCAGGTGGTTAAGAGCAGGCAGAGCGGCGCGGCTCTCGTTGCACTCAGCACAGGATACACGAATCGTGCTCCTGGGGGGCCCGTGGTGCCAGCGGGGCGTGGGGCGGCAGCGGGGAGCCCGGAGTGCCTGCTCAGAGCTGCGGGCACACCGAGCACGTCGGC
>NW_008610633.1:0-624 GCF_000691845.1 Merops nubicus | reverse complement strand
AAACACGCAGCTCACGTGAAGCAGCAAAAAATGCAGGTGTAAAGAGAAAATTATGAGTTGCTTGGACTTTCTTGCTAAACAATTTTATTCCTATGTTATGGATGAGCTCAGAATGTGCATATCACACTGGGGACCTTACAAGGTGTCGAGAGAGTAGGCAGCCAAAGCTCTAATGCTCACCCTTCCCACCTTAGAAAAACAGGCTGACAGCACTTGTTCTAAAGGAGAACTCTGCTGAGAGAGACACCTCATTAATACATCTGTGCTTATTCCTGTAAAACACTTGTATATGCTGGGTTGCTCAAAAATAAACAACATTTTGGAAGAAAGTTCAGGATGGGATTTCCACTTCTCCCAAGCCAAAAAACCCAGATGAACACAGCCCCCCCAAAATGTCATGGCAAAGGCTGTCTTAGGGAAACCAATTTGCTCTTCTTCTCTTGGAGCAGGAAAGCATTTCCTTCAAGCATCACCCAAGATGGCAACAGGCCCTCTCCCATCTGGGAGAATGGATGAGGACACAAATCCCTTGACTTTGGCATGTTGTCTTTGGTTACTTGTTTCTACCATGGTTTCCTTGTGTATTTAGAGGACAGATAATGGGGCAGTACCTAAGGAACACAC
>NW_008610632.1:1061-1302 GCF_000691845.1 Merops nubicus | reverse complement strand
TTTTTAAGTTCTTTGTGAATCAGAAATTCTTCCTCTGGCCTTGCGTGAATTTCCGACGGGAATTTTACCTTGGGAAGAAGCATGCGCCTGTCCTGGACCTCGTCAGCTCCGACCGCGGAGCTCACTGCAGTTTAAATGTCACATTGCGGAAGGTCGTTTGTCGAGTGTGAACCGGGGGGTCGGACCCGCGCGGTCACCAGGGTGGTGGCGGCGATGTCTCGGGCCGGACGGGGCTGGCAGC
>NW_008610632.1:0-1000 GCF_000691845.1 Merops nubicus | reverse complement strand
CCGGTGAGCCAGGCTGGCAGCAGGGTCCTCGGCCTCGCCGGCCGGGAAGTCCCGCAAGACCTCAGGCAGCCAGCCGTCTGGGTCTCTTCTGGAAGACTGCCTGAAGTATTAAGTATTTGGGAAAAGTGATTGTTAAATTGCTTCACTGGCACCTAAAGTGACCTTCCTCATACATGTGTTGACTTGGGCTGATGCTTGGGGATTGTGTTTTGTTTGGGTGATGATCTAGGGAGCGAAAATCTACAGATTCTTCTGGCACATAAACAAAACACACTTCACCCTTCTGGTGTTTGTTTCTGAAGTAGGTATACAGAGCCGGCTTTTGTAAACTGCTTTTTCACCATAATTTGTGAGTCAGTGAAAGTGCAATTTTTTTTCTTTTTTTTCTTTTTTTTTTTTAAATAAAGGTCTTAAAAGCTCAAATATTCCCCATGTGGTTATAAGACACAATTTCATTTTTTCCTATTCAGTTCAGTACAGCCTCCAATTTTCCACTCACTTGCAGTGACCTTAAAGTATCCGAACAACTTCAGTGAAACTGCTTCATTTGATGATCCTTTCCTAAGTGCCTCATGTATTTTTTAAACACTCGTCACTGAAAAATGTATTAAACCCATGATTTCTGGTGAATTGTTTTGTGCCTATCGCCTCTTGTCTGGAATGTTCAAGCTGCCTTAAAAAAAATTACCTGAAAAAAAACTTTTTTAGATTAAAAGATGCAGCCAAAAGATAGAAGTCACCATTTGGATCCTAACGAATGCTAGACAAAATGATTTTAGCATTGATGTTCAATGAAAAGTTTAGGTTTGCATTTTGAGTAGTGACACCCTCTTTCTAGATACACCCAGGAGTGTGGAGAGCCTCTGAATGCAGTGGGACAGAGCTGAGGGGAAGCGAAGGCTTTGTGAGTGGCTTGCTTAGACCGCAAGAGGGAGAGCAAAGCCTGTTCACTAAACGAGCCCTTCTTTCTGTTTGTTTTGTGGATTGACATTTTCTCTGG
>NW_008610631.1:630-966 GCF_000691845.1 Merops nubicus | reverse complement strand
GGAGGCTCTGGAAGCGGGGCTCAGCGCCGTGCTCTGGGCCCCGTAGCCTGGGGTCGGTGCGGGTGGATCCCGAGGGTCCTGGGTGGGGGCACCGGGACCGAGCTCCCCACCCGCTGACCCTGCCATCCTTCCCTGGCAGGGCTGGTGACGTCTGCGCCTTCATCAGCAACACCCGCCTCACCCAGGCCGTGCGCGGCACCTTTCCCAATGTCAACAACACCCTGGGCAACGTCCACACCTACGTGGCCTCCATCCCCCAGGCACGACTGGTCCACCTGCCCTGGCTGGGTGCCCGATGGGGGTCAGAGGCCCCTTGGAGAAGGGTGGCAGTGGGGC
>NW_008610631.1:0-370 GCF_000691845.1 Merops nubicus | reverse complement strand
GGTGATGTCTAAAGGGAGTGGGTTTGCGTGCTCCCCCAGGCTCCTGCTCTGCTCCAGCTGCTGCTTTTTCCCCATTCAGGCTCCTCTCTGGGGAAGGTGACGTGGGTGGTGGCAGTGGGGGTGTGCCCTCTGCATCTGCCTCTGCCTGGGTCGTGGGTTCTGGGAGGAGGGTCAGTGTTTTTGGCAGCTCTCCTGCAAGACCTGGGACCCTTGGGGTCCCGTCATTGACAACGTCTCTCCCATCTCTGCAGAAATTGGGCCCACCCTGGGCAGCATGATCATCTCTGACATCAGGAGCAGCACGGATGGGGCTCTAGGATCCCTCCAGACCCTCTTGCAAGGTAGCGCCCCATTCCTGGGTGGCTGGCAA
>NW_008610630.1:571-3527 GCF_000691845.1 Merops nubicus | reverse complement strand
GTCCCAAATCTGAGTCTTTTTTGGAGTAAAACAGGTTCCAAAAGCTTTCTTTCCCAGCTAACCCCACATCTGCCTGGCACATTCATATCACACTATGAACAGAGCCTTTAATCTCAGGGCTAGAAGAACATGGCACAGATCAGTCGTGCATCCTCTGCTCGAGACATTTTACATCACGCCAACACCTTTTGCCTTCACAAAGCTCTGCCTGGTTCCCACCTGAGCAGGAATCACCCACGAAGAGCCCCAGCAGCCAGCCCAAGCCTCATCACCTCAAATTTCAAGGGAGCAGCTTTGGCACTGCAGTAAGAGCTCACTGGGCAAAAGCCCAACTGCTCAATCCATGTTTTATCAGACCCCTGCTCCACCTTAGCAGGAATCAAGCTCCTGCTTCTCTTCAGGGGATCTTTATGGCAAGGATGCAGCACGGCCAACCTGCCTGAAGCCAAAAGAGAGGGCTACAACAAGTCCTTTTTTCTGTAATTCAGCTGAACCTGCAGAACAAGAGGAGGGGCAAGGTAACAGCAACACACGTCGTGTGGTTTGGAACAGCTCCTGGGCAGGGGGATGCTCCCCAGAGGAAGCTTTTGGTGGTTTTGTTGCAGGAGGGATAAGGAGGCAAACACAAAGCAGAAGGTTGGTGACTCTTAAATGCCAAGATTAGAGCCAGGGATGAGCACTGTATCAAAAAAAGGAAGTTAAAGGAGCAAGGACTAGGTGCACTCAGGAAGAAAACCCCTTTCTGCTCCAGGCATTGGAGATTTTCATCCTACTGGGGTTTTTGTGAGGAAGGCTCAATGCAGGTTTTTGTCACCACCAGGGCTCGTCCAGGTGGGACTATCTCATTACACCTGACAGGGACAGAAGAGACAAGGAGGCAAAAAACTCCTCCTCCTCCTGCTGGGAACATGCAGTGCTTTGGTTTCCATGATAAGCCTGCACTGGGAATAAAGAACCCCACTGTTACCTACAGAGTTCAGGTGTTTAGCTAAGATCTGACACAGAAACTGCCCAAGAGGGAAGACAAAACCAAGGAGTTCAATCTGAGTAGATCCAGGGGAGCCCTTGGTAAAAGCTTCTGGGCCGTGTGGGTGTCCCTGGTGTGTGCTGGGACACTGCACCCTCAACAGCCCCAGGGAATCCTCTCAATTCTTACAGGCAATCTGCTCCTCATCACTTGAAGCCCATTGCAGCTCCTTCCTCAGCCACAGCAACAGTTGCTGTTGTCCCAACCCTCTCCTGAGCATCTGTTTTTCTCCAATGGCAAGAAAAGATCTCACGTTAAGTGGACAAATCCCAAACTTACTTTGATGAAGAATTAAAACCTACTTTCTTTGCATGCAGAAGAGACTAGGACTAGTCAGTCTGCCGAGACCATTCAGTTTGCTCACTGACCAGAAGCTTGTTATTTTTGTCCCTCTCCTTCAACTGCTTGCATGTCATTTGCATTGTTTAAAGTCAAAACAAGATCACCTCAACTTGCAGCTACAGTACTTCTCATTTCATACATCACCAGTCATGCTGGGATCACAACTTTGCATGTTATTTTGTCAATGTGCAAGAAGCAGAAGAGAAACCAGCTTACTCTTCTGAAATTGCATTGGCTCTGCAGTGCTGACAGCAGGAAAAACCATCAGTCAGGTTAACAGACAGGACGTGGGACAAGCAGAATTCCTGTTTCAGTCTCAGTTCTGGCCCTGTAGCCACACTAGCCCTGGGGACACCAATCTGGTGGTCAGGGCATCTCTGCTGGCTGTAAATGGGCCTGTTTGTGGTGTGGATCCCTGCCCTGGCTCAGCGTGGTCGTCACCAGCAGCACTGGCACAAGAACATTCCCTCTTAAACACCTGAGAGACTAAGAGAACTTGGCCTATTCACAATCATTTTCCCTTTACCTCCCAAATTCTGTCCCAGTTGGTTCTTTGGGACTACAATGACACAAGATCTACTTACAGTCAGTGCTCATTCAGCTGCCCTAAGACCTATCACGGGGAGCAGGAGAGGAGCTGGGCTGAGGACAAGACTTTCCTGAGGCTCCTAAAGACACCATCCACACGTGACCTCCACCATTCCCTGGGGGGCTTTTAGGTCCTTTGAAAGCAGCAGCACTTGGAGGCTTCAAACAGAACACAAGATCAGGAGGTGAATTTCACATTGACATTTTTTTTTTATTAACGCCAACTGGTTTTTTTAAAGTTTTTTTTTTCCTTTTTTTTTTTTAAAACAATAGCACAAAAATGTTTCAGGGAAGCAGTCTGACAAGTTAGTCTGATGACCTTCTGAAATACAGTTAAGCCACACCAAATACGAATTCCTGTTAAAGAAAAAATAAAATATATATATATATCTGGAAGTCCAACCTTTGTATTAGAGGGTGTTGGGTCTGGTTAGTTGACCACGCTGCTTGGTGAAGGGAAGGATGGCACACAGCTTAGACTTCATCAGCACGCCAGTCATCACTAATTTAAGGCTTCTGAATCAAATTACCATCAACATCACAGAAAGGAACGAGAAGCTAGTGTTGCTACAGGCCAGGAGGAGGTTGAACAAGCTGGCTCTTTCAGACAAGGAACGGTGTGACTTGAGGAGAAGAGACCTGCCCCTAAGGGCAGCCAGGAGACCCAGGCCCACAGGAGCTGTCTCCTCATCTGCATGCATTTTGAGGGTGCAATTTAGTGAGGGGAAAAAAAAAATAAAATAAAATGGCATGAATCTTTCTCTTATTTAATGTGGCTGTGAAAGATGTTTCCTTACAACTCCATCACCTCTAAGAAGGACATCAGCAAGTGGAACCGAGGAGAGAAACCGAAGAGCAACAGAACATTTTTCTTTTTGCTGAGAGGTAACACAAAAGGGAAGGAACCTACTATCCTTGGGTTGAGGGGGAGGGGGGGGTTCTGCAGGAACATCTCCCCAAAACTTTGCACTGAGACTGATGCACAGACTCTCTGTTATT
>NW_008610630.1:0-543 GCF_000691845.1 Merops nubicus | reverse complement strand
GGCGCTCAGAGGACGACCCAGTCCTGCCCCAGACTCTCCACAAAATTCCACTGACCTAGAAACCCCTTGGGTTCCTTTTGTTGGTGTGGTGGTTTGTTGGGTTTTTTTTTCGGGGTGGGAGGGCTGGAGGAGGGTGTAAAAAAACAGAACATCTGTCAATAAGTGTCAGGAGACGGGGGGGGTGTTAAATATTTTAACCACTGACAAGGCTTGAGGAAGTTTCACAGTTTTGTTATGCTCTATTTTATTACTATTATATTTACAGATTTTTCTCTCTCTTTTTTCTTTTTTTCTGCTGAATGGCTGATCATCTCAATAGAATTGAACTCTGGAGTGTGAACAGGAACCAGTGAACTACATTCATCGTCCAATCCCCCGTTGGTTTGAGAAGAGAAACAAAACAAAACAAAAAAAAAAACCCCAAAAAAACTTCCAAATTCTTGGCATATGGGACCGAGGTGTGTGGGGGAAGCTCCTCCCTCTCCCCGTGGGGCGGGGGCTCAGGCGGTGGCCGGGGGCAGCCTGCGGTGCAGCAGGAAGAGG
>NW_008610629.1:0-11048 GCF_000691845.1 Merops nubicus | reverse complement strand
GCATCCTTCACCCCTCCCCTACATCCTTCACACCCCCCCTCATCCTTCAACAACCCCCAGCATCCTTCACCCCTCCCTGCATCCTTCGTCTCCCCACATCCTTCATCTCCTTCCCTCCATCTCCCTCACATCCTTCGCCCCCCTCATATCCTTCGTCCCCACGCATCCTTCAACCCCCTCCCGCATCCTTCACCCTCCCCTCATCCTTCATCTACCTCCAATCCTTCAGCCTCCCTGATCCTTCGTCCCTCCCTTATTCTTCATCCCCCTCCTCATCCTTCATCACTCCCTTTATCCTTCACCCTTCCTGCATCCTTCATCCACTTCCCTCCCTCTCCTCCCCATTTTTGTTTTGTTTTGTTTTTTGAGAGAGAGGAAAACAGGATAAAGAAGCAAATATTTGGGTGCCAGTGAGAGATCCTTCACTTTGCTTTGGATTTCTCTGGCCACTGCTTTGCAACTCATCTCCAGGAAGGCAAAACACCTTCTTCCCAACTTGCAAAGCGCTCCAGCCTGTGCGAACAGACTTTCTTGTGGTTTTTAGCATCACTCGTCAGTGCTTACTATTTCCAGCCCATAACCCCTTTTTATTCCCCAAGACAAGCAGATTTATCGCTGGGGATGTGAAAAATCAAGAAGGTGGGACATCGCTGGGATGGTTGATGGGTGAGCTTGGGGCCTTGGCAGTGTGGATAGGACTAGAGAGGTGTCCTGGCCACATAAAGGACATGGCTGCCTTTGTCTAAGGGGCACAAAAAAAAATGATGGTGATTTAAAAAAAACCCCAACAGCTCCATAAATGCATTTTCCACGACCTAAAAAGCACTTTTGGCAATGCCATAAGATGCACCACCCAGGCAGATACTCCTTCCCAGGCTCTCCTTTACCTCCCTCCCCGCCTCCTCCTCTGGTTCCTCCAGGGCTGGGTGTCTCCTGGCCATGAGGACGATGTCCCCATGATGTCCCTGTAGTCACCTGGTGCTCAGGATGGGAATTTGGGAAGAGTCACATATTTCATCCCCTCTCAGTGCTGTAGGAGCTGGTCCTCAGGCTGCTGGTGTTGAGCACCTTGCAAGCAAAGATGTTCTGAAGCACCCACTCATCTCTAAGGCACCCCATCATGCCCATCACCCTGGCTTCTAGGCCTGCTTCTACCAAGGGAACTGCTGACAGGACCTCAACTCCAGGCAGGACATGGTCAGACCCAAAGTGAGCTCCATGTGCTTCCTACCCTTAAAAGCACTGGAAATTTGTGATTCCACCATCAGGGACCTCACCAGAGTGTCCTGGGGCCACTGGATGTCACCACAGCCCATGCTGTCCCTTCAGCCACCACCAGCCTTTTTGGGAGCTCCTTATTTTTTTCCTTCAAAGCTTTATTGTGGTTAAATGTCAGCCCCTCCCCTCATCCCCCGGTTGCTATCCAGGCACACAGTGGTGGGACAGAGCAGGGCTCCTCCATCCCTCCCTACAACCGCCTGGGCACCCACACCCCAGCTGGATTTCTCCAAATCTAAATATTTTGCGCCCTCTCCTGGGTCTGGACGGCGTGGCCTGGTGTCTCCTGCCCTGTCACTTTCCTTTTGTCTGGGAAGAGATGAGGACACCAGGCTGAGATTGTCCTACCGGCCATGGCTCTAGCAGGCTCCCAGAATTTTACCCTTCCATTTCAGGACTCCAAAAATCCATCAGAGGAGATTTTGGCGTGGATGAACTCCAGCCAAGGGAAAGCCCAGGGCTGGCTCTGCCTCCTCCATCACCTGCCATGATCCAGTCCAAAATTGTCACAATGCTTAGTCCTTCCAGCCAGGACTTGGCCACTGCTTCTGCAAAGCCAGGTGGTTTGAGCTAACACTGTCACAAGGATCCCTCTCCATTTCAGCCCACTGTGATGCTGAGATCTTCGAGCATCCCCCAAAAGCTGATGACCACCCTGGACAGCTTTCTCATCCTGTTGTCAGCAAGGAGCCATGCTGGGACCACTAACCCTGGATGCTGGCAAGGTCCTTGGGTGGCTGGGTACCCAAGGAAGATGCCACGTGCTTGGAGGGAGCAAGCTGGGATGTAGAGGTGTGTGGGCAGGAAAACTGGAGGGCTGCTGATCCCTGGAGATTTGAAGCAAGTTGCTCAAATCAACTTGGACATGATTGTTACATATGGACAACCTGCAAGAGGCGCAGCAGTGTCTTCATCAATGACATAGTGGGATCGAGGGCACCCTCAGGAAGTTTGCAGATGACACCGAGCCGAGTGGTGGGGGTGACACGTCTGAGGGATGGGATCCATCCAGAGGGTCACGGACAGTCTTGAGAAGTGGGTCCCTGTGAAACTCATGAGGTTCAACAAGACCAAGGGCAAGGTCCTGCAGCTGGGTCAGGGCAACCCCCAGTCCCAGCCCAGGCTGGGGGTGAAGGGTTTGGGAGAAGCCCTGGAGAGAAGGCCCTGGGGGGGCTGGGGGTGAGGAGCTGGCCAGGAGCCCCCGGCAGCCTGGGCTCCACCCAGAAGTGCGGGCAGCAGGGCAGGGAGGGGATCCTGCCCCTCTGCCCCGCTCTGGGGAGACCCCCCTGCAGTGCTGGGGCAGCTCTGGAGTCCTCAGCACAGCAGAGACAGGGACCTGCTGGAGCGGGGCCAGAGGAGCCCCAGCAATGAGCCGAGGGGGGAACCCCTCTGCTGGGAGCCCAGCAGGAGAGAGCTGGGCTTGGGCAGCCTGCAGAGGAGAAGGCTCCAGCTGGGGAGACCTTCTGGGGGCCTGCCAGGACTTCCAGGGGGCCAACAAGAAAGTTGGAGAGGGACCTTTTCCAAGGGCATGTTGTGATAGGACAAGGGGGTATGGTTTGAAAATAAAGGAAGGGAGATTTCAGTTAGATACAAGGAAGAAATGTTCTCTGCTGAGGGTGGTGAGCCCCTGGCCCAGGTTGCCCCGAGAGGTGGTTGCTGCCCCATCCCTGGAACCATTCCAGGGGAGGTTGGCCGGGGCTCTGAGCAACCTGCTCTAGTTGCAGATGTCCCTGCTCCCTGCAGGGGGGTTGGGCTAGATGACCTTGAAAGTTCCCTCCCAACCCAAAGCAGCCTGTGGTTCTAGGTATGTGCACATATGCATCTGAGAAAGGCAGGGAGGTTTATTCTGGACATCCTGTACAGTAAGGAAGACTTGCAGAGCGATTGGTGGCACAACCACCCCACACCACGCAAGCAAATCTGTCCCTGCCAGGAGGGAGCAGCATCCAGATGGAGGCCATGGGGACGGGAGCTCAAGCTCCAGCCCAGCATGGGGGTGGTGGAGAGGCCAAGACAACAGTGGGACATGCAGTGACATAGCTGAGGACACTGCGTGGCTCAGTGGTGTGCGTTTCCTCACTCCAGGAATTATGCCCAGGTGTGCCAGTTCTCATTTTGGTGGATCCTGGCTGGGAGGTGACAGCAGAGAGCTAAGGATACCAGGCTGGGCTGGGTTTAGGGTGCTGGGTGAAGCAGAAAGCTGAATCCAGATGATGCTGAAAGGCTCCAGGCAGGTGACAACACTCTTGGCTTGTGCCTAACCCAGCCCATGGTCGTCGCTTGGGTGGGAAATCCAGCATGGGTGTCCCAGTTATGTCACAATTCCCAGTTCCCAGTCTGGCCAGGGGTGCTCTCCCACCATTTTGCAGCACCAGTGGTACCAGTGGGCCCATGTCTCTTACTGGTGTGGCCCCATTCTGGGGACTGGGGGATAGGGATGCCCCACTATTACCCCCAAAACACCTGTGATGCTGATCTTAAGCTGGAGAAACACATAGGTCCATGTTCCCCAGACAGGTATAAGCTGAGATAAACCCCGCCCCAGCCTTCATGTGTCCCCATCAGGGAATCTTGAAATGAGAAGGGGGAGAAATCACCCCCCAGCAGCTCTCCCTGAGCCAGGCACCGTGTCCTCCACGGTCCCACTGTGTTCTCCATGGTCCCATCAGTGGTCTTTATTGTTCCAGTGGCTTGGCCACTGAGGAAACGTGACACTAAGCTGCTCAAAAGGAGCAACCGAGCCAGAGCGAGGACTCTAGATCTGTGCCATGGTGGGGTTAATACTGTGCCGCTGCAGGCTGGAGATGGGATGGAAGTGCTGAAAGCTTGGGAGGTGCTGTCCTCTTGTCCTCCAGCGTGTCCCCAGCCGAAGCCCTCTCTGTTCCACGGAGCTTAAAGCCAAAACTGCCCCATGCCCGGTCCCGCTGACACCGAGGTGGCCCTTGTCCTCACCTACGAGCCATAGGTAATGCAGTGGTCGTGCCGCCACTTGGAGCTGACCTTGTCGAGGAGGTAGCGGGTGCTCTCGCGGAACTTGCGCTGGGTGAAGTAGAAGAGGATGGGGTCAAGGACGCTGTTCATGCTGGCGAAGGGCCGCGTGCACTTGTAGGCGATGGCGAACGCCTGCAGAGCCGGGCAGGGCAGGCTGGGCGAGGAGCGGACGATCAGGTAGATGGTCTTGGTGAGGTGGAAGGGGAAGAAGCTGATGGAGAAGACGATGACCACGATGACGATCATCCGCACGGCTTTGTCCTTCCTCTTGTGCACCGCCAGGCCGATGAGCTCGTCCCTCTGGCACAGGATCCGGGCCATGCTGCAGTAGCAGGCGAGGATGGCCGCGAAGGGCAGCAGGAAGCCGGTCACGGTGAGGGTGATGCCGTAGGGGAAGTAGGCGGCGGAGCGGTCCGGCGGGCTCAGGTCGTAGCAGACGGTGCGGTTCCGCTGGGTGCCCGTGGAGGCGAAGAGGAAGGTGGGCAGGCACTGGGCCACGACGACGAACCACACCGCCGAGCACACCAGCCATGTCAGCTTCTTCCCCTTCTCCTTGTGCCACGAGGCCAAGGGGTGGCAGATGCCCAGGTACCGCTGGATGCTGATGCAGGTGAGGAAGAGGATGCTGCTGTGCAGGTTGGTGTAGAACTGGAAGCGGACAAACTTGCAGGTGAAGTCCCCAAAAGGCCAGTAATCCTTCTGGGTGTAGTTGTAGATGAGGAGCGGGAGGGAGCAGACGTAGAGCAGGTCAGCCACGGCCAGGTTCAGCATGTAGATGGTGCTGCGGCTCAGTGCCTTACGAGCCACCCAAATCTGCCAGATGACCACGGTGTTCAAGGGCAACCCCACCACGAACACCACCGAGTAGACCAGGGGCAGCAGGACCTGCTTGAACTCCTCGTGGAACGTGCATGAGTTCCTCCTTGCACCCACGAGGACGGTTAAGTTGTCCATGGTGGTGGTTCTCCCCGTCAATGTCCTCAGTGCTGGTGTGGCCCCTTGGCAGCACCTGCAAATGGCAAGGGGGGTGGTTGGTCACTTGGTCACGTGCTGTCACATCCACCCTAACAGGATGAACCTGGACTGGTGTGTGTGACCCCATAGCACCATCCTTCTGGGTTGGGGGAACCCCTGGTCCCAGCCCAGGCTGGGGGTGAAAGGCTGGAGAGCAGCCCTGGGGAGAAGAGCCTGGGGGGGCTAGGGGTGAGGAGCTGGCCAGCAGCCCCCGGCAGCCTGGGCTGCACCCCCAGCCTGGTGGGCAGCAGGGCAGGAAGGGGATCCTGCCCCTCTGCCCCGCTCTGTCTGCCCCACTCTGGGGAGACCCCCCTGCAGTGCTGGGGCAGCTCTGGAGTCCTCAGCACAGCAGAGACAGGGACCTGCTGGAGCGGGGCCAGAGGAGCCCCAGCAAGGACCCGAGGAGGGAACCCCTCTGCTGGGAGCCCAGCAGGAGAGAGTTGGGCTTGGGCAGCCTGCAGAGGAGAAGGCTCCAGCTGGGGAGACCTTCTGGGGCCCTGCCAGGACTGCCAGGGACCTGTCAGAAAGCTGGGGAGAGACCTTTTCCAAGGGCATGTTGTGATAGGATAAGGGGGTATGGTTTGAAAATAAAGGAAGGGAGATTTCAATTAGATACAAGGAAGAAATGTTTGACACTGAGGGTGATGAGCTCCTGGCCCAGGCTGCCCCAAGAGGTGGTCGCTGCCCCATCCCTGGAACCATTCCAGGGGAGGTTGGCCGGGGCTCTGAGCAACCTGCTCTAGTTGCAGATGTCCCTGCTCCCTGCAGGGGGGTTGGACTAGGTGACTTGAAAGGTCCCTTCCAACCCAAACCATTCCATATTCTAAACCTCTACAATGGATTTAGAGCTCTGTTAGGAAAGTGAAGGTGGGGAGAGTGAGAAGGTGCAGGGTGGTGGCCCAAAGAGCAGGGTGGTGGCCATGATCACCACCAGCTCTGCTTCCTCTGACACTTACACCCCGTTGAGAGGTTTGCACAAGGCCAAACTGCCCTGGTGCCAGTGTGGGAGAGGAAATTGTGGCCCAGTGAGTGTCTTGGCTTCCTGCTCCTCTGCAGGGGGTGCCAAAGCCCTGTGGCCAGTCACCCGAGCGGGCTGTGGCCCCTGTGTGTCGGAGATGCCACCTGCACGGGGCACAGCACAACCCACAGAGGTTTCGTGGTTACTTTTGTCTGGGAACTGGTACTGGTGACGCTCTGGTCACAGAATATTTTGATCTCGTGGGCTAAGAGAGCCCATCCACGTGGCCTCTGGGCTGCTCTGAGCTGGGGAAGGGGCTGTTTGCTTCTCTGAGAGGCTGATAGGAGCTCAAAAGACGTGGTCCTACAGCACAAGGAGATCCCTGACCCAGCCACGTCACCCCTGGCCATGCCACCCGTGGGTGCTGTCACGCTCTCTGGCTGCAGCAGCTGGGAGGTGTGGGCAGAGCTGCTTCTCCTTCCTCCTCCTGCTTCCTCCAGCGCCTGGGGACCTGTCTGCAGCCCTGGCTGCTGGTGTGGGGCCAGCACTTGCTTCCCCTGGCGTGCCCCAGTGGTAGCCCCGGTGCCTGGCGAGGGCGAGCGTGGCCACTGCCCCACTCCGGCTGGGAGGGGAAACCGAGCAAGGAGGGGGATGGCCAAACTCTGGCCAGGTACACGAGGCAGAGGGGAGCAGAGGGGGACACACGAGTCCAGGGTTTCCTCTGTCAGCTCATGCCACCATGGTGGACCCACTTTGGACCTTTGGGGACTTACTAGCCCCAGGACACAGCCCAGCCATGGGGTCAGGCTTGGGGAGGTGCTGGGGACACATACAAAGCTCCTCCATTTTCAGAGGATGCTCTGGGATTGTAGATCAGTCTTTCCTGCTCTCCCTGCTGACACATATCCCTCTTACTCCTCCAGCTCCCCTCTGAGCCATCTGCACCCCACTCAGCCCCCAGAACCCTGCTGAGCCCCCCTGCACCCCACTGAGCCCCCCAGCATCGTGATGAGTACCCCTGCACCCCGCTGAGCCCCACTGAGCCCCTCATCACCCAGCTCCAGGCAGTCCCAACATCCATCACTGCCATCTCCAAGCCCTGTCCCCTGGCACCCCCCAAACCTGTCCTGAGACTCAAAGCTGGGGCAGCATCCAACCAGCGCCCACCCTGGGCACCCACAGGAGCCTCTGCCACTCCAGGTGTGCTCTCAGGAACACTATCATGACACTGGGGACGAGGTAGCCAGCAACAGGGGTTCTGGGGGACCTGGCAAGCGTGTCTCACCTGTTGGGGTGCCAGGGGCTGCCAGAGGGTGCTGGGACCCACGTGGTGCCCAGCAACCAGCACATCTGCAGCCCCGGGGTGCTGCGCCTGCCTCGTTGGGCAACGCTTCCCCTTTCCACCCAGCGGCAGCACCTCGGGGTGATGGGGAACAGAAAGCTGGCTAGCAGGGTGGGCATCGTGCTGCATGGCATGGCATCATGGGCATCGTTTGGCACGACACGGCAGGGTGGGCACCACGCTGCATGGCAGGGAACGTGGGCACTGCATGGTGTGGCTTGGCATGGCATGGTGGGCACAGTGCTGCATGGCATGGCACCGTGGGAACGGTGGTGCGGACAGCAGGGTGGGCACTGCTTGGCACGGCACCGTGGGCATCGCAGGGCAGGGCAGAGTGGGCGCTGCGTGGCTGTGCGGGTATGGCACGGCACGGCATGGCACAGCCTGTGCCAGCACCTCCATTGCGGCTCCGTGCCACCTGCACAGGTCCCCATCCCCTGCACGGGAACCTGGCCCCCTAAGAACACACGTGCAGCCTCCCTGCTCATGTCACACGTGTGGGACACGCCCCACACGTGTGCCCAGACACACACCCCCCACGCACCCCCAAAGATCCATACCTACACCCCAAGGGACAACCAGAGCTGGCAAATGCCACAGGTGCAGTGGACGTGCCCCAGATGCCAGGATGTGCCAGCTGAGGCCACCAGCCATGTCACCAAAGCCATGGATTTGGGGATCTTTTCCCCCATTATGGGCTCCTAATGAGGATGAGAACCCGGGGTAGGTGCTTGGGACAGAGAGGTCACCTGGCATGGTGGCACCAACAGGAAGAAGATGCTCCAGTTGCCTTGTCCCTTCTCACTGCAGGCACGCAAGGGAAACTGAGGCACGGGCACTGGCTCACGCTCCATTTTAACAGGTTTTCTCCCCAAAACACCCCTTGGATGGATATTTGTGGGGGACTGCTAAGGGACATGCCCAAGGCTACAGGGGCCATCAGTGGCAGAGGGCAGCCATGGCCAAAAAATAAAGACCCCTCCACCACCCACACCCACAAAAAAGGCAAATGAGCAAAAAAACCTCTTTGTAAGAGAGAAACAGGGCACTGAGCCCCAGTGCTGCTGGGCTAGGAGGGAGGGGAAAGCCACAGGAAAGGAGGAAAATCCCTCCCGATCCTAGGAAAGAAGCAGCTGCCGGATGTACTGAGCACAGCCTTTCTATTAGACATCGGAGAATCCCCACCCTTTTTTTCCCCCAAAAAAGCCATGCCGGGACTCCCTGACAGCCTTTGGGGGGATGAGGTGGGTGCACTCCATGTTCAGCCTCCCCTAAAAGCAGAAATCTGGGGGATTATGGAGACCTGGTCTTGGTGCCCTGACACCGTGATGATGGGCTGCAGGAGAAACTCATCAGGACTTGCGGGGGGGGAAAGGGGTGCCCATGGTGTTGGGGTAGGGAGGCACCACCCTTATCCCATGGGTTTAAGGTGCCTGGGAAGGAGAAACAGGGCTAAGAAAGAGAAGTTCTTTCAAACCATTGATATGGGGGATGGTCTCCTCCCTGGGGAACCTTCCTCCTTGGCTTGCCCTGCCCTGGGAGGAGACAGTGGTGGGGACATCTTGGTGGCTTTGATGGCAAGGCTGGGATGGTAGATATGGAAGCGAAAGCTCCAGCTCAGCAGATTTCAAAGGGGGTGAAGGGAAGGTGCTCCTGCCCCCTGCGCCACTCGACTGAAATCACATCTCTGTCCCCAAGCACCTCCTGGCTGGTCCTAAAACACCTTCAGGTGCCCATGGACACGTCCCACCTACCCCAGGGTAGTTGGGGACCAAGGCTTGGGTGTTTTGAGGGAAATCTCCATTTATCAAAGCCTGAAGGTTGTCCAGGCTGCCCAGGACAGTGGTAGAGTCCCCATCCCTGGAGGGGTTTCCAAGCCGTGGAGATGTGGTGCTGAGGGACATGGGTCAGTGGGGACCCGGCAGTGCTGGGGGAATGGTTTGACTCCATGAACTTGAAGCTCTTTTCCAACCAAAACGATTCTGTGATTCCATCATGTGGCCAGATCAGCATTTCCAGGTGCTCAATATGGACCCGTGGGGACAGGGCTTGGGTCGATCCCTCCGGCGGTGCCAAGTGGCTCTGCCACTGACGTGCCCTGTCCTTGGGTGCCTCCCTTCACCTTGCCACACGTTGGTGCCCACCTTTGAAACCAACCCCCCTGCCCGGGGACACTCCCAGGGACCCAGGCAGCATTTTCCTGTGGGAAATGGGAGGTGCTGGGGGCAGGGAGGGGGCAGGGAGGGGCTCTGCTCTCAGCTGGCAGCGCTGACCCTCTCCCTGCCCTTCTCTAAACCCCTACTCAGAGACCCCCAAACCTATAGGCACAGCCCCAGCCCCGTGCTCACCCCCACATGGGCATACACCTATAGATCTAGATCTATATGCAAGCACACACAGCTCTCCATATAAATAAACCCCTCTCTGTATATATACAAACATATACATGGCTCCACACACCCCTACGGACACACGTACATTCCTCAGCACCTATATCCACAAATCTACGTCTCCAAGCACCCAGACCCACAGGCAGGAACGCATTTATGTAACTCTACCCGTTTAGACACAAATCTCTCCATGTTCCTATCCACACACGCTCCTCTAGGCTCAGATATTTATGCCTCTGTATGTGTATACGAGTGGAATTTTTCTATATATACACATAAAGGCAGAGGCCAGGCTCCTGCCGTGGGGCTCATCCCTATGGATGCGCTGGGAGGTGCAGGGACACCCCAGATGGTGGAGCAGAACCCACCCCGCTGAGCTCCGCAACAGCCCTGGTGCCAGGGGGGAGCACGGGGTGATTTTAAGCCCCGCTCCGCTGCAAAAGCTTCTAAAACTCCCCAAAAGTTAAAAAGCTGCTAAACGGCCCCAAAAGCCAAGGCTGGCACATTTCAGGGGGCTTTGGGACCCTGCCTGGCTCGGGCTTGCCCTCTCCGGGCAGATCCTGCCCAGTTCGGTCTGACCCTGTCGGGTCCCATCCAGCCCAGTTTGGTCCGACCTACTCAGGTCCCATCCTGCCCGGTTCAATCCGACCTTGTCGGGTCCCATCCTGCCTGGTTCGGATTGATCCTTGCATCTCATCCTGACCCGTTTTTTTCTGACCCCATCCCTGCCCAGTCTGGCTCCATCCTGACTAGTCCGGTCTGACCCTTTTGGGTCTAATTCTGCCCGGTTCAGTCTAACACCAGTCGGGTCCCATCCTGCCCGGCTCGGTCTGACCCTCTTGGGTCCCATCCTTCCCAGTTTGGTCTGACCCTGTCGGGTCCCATCCTGCTCGGTTCACTCCGACCCTGTCGGGTCCCATCCTGCCCTGTTCACTCTGACTCTGGTGGGTCCCATATTGTCCTGCCCAGCCCCATCTTACCCAGTTCATCCTGACCCTGTTTGGTCCCATCCAGACCCATCCTGCTCGGTTGTCTCTGACCCTGTCGGGTCCTATCCTGCCCGGTCCAGCCCCAT
>NW_008610628.1:0-7181 GCF_000691845.1 Merops nubicus | reverse complement strand
TTTCAAAGTCTCTCTCTCTCTGGGGGGTGGGGGTGTGTGTGTGAGTACATAGTTCTGTTTTGTGTGGGTCCTGCCCTGAACCCCTTTTTACATGGAACCAGAACAGAGGACAAGGGGCAACAGGCATCAACTAAACACATGAGGTTCTATGTGAACACAAGGAAAATCTTTCCTGCGAGGGACATGGAGCCCTAGAACAGGGTGTCCAGAGAGGCTGTGGAGTCTACCTCTCTGCAGACTTTCAGTACCTGCCTGGATAAGTTCCTCTGCAACCTGCTCTAGGTGAACCTGCTTTAGCAGCAGGGTTGGACTAGATAATCCCCAGGGGTCCCTTCCAAAACCCACCATTCTGTGATGGACCTCATTCTGGCCACCAAATAAACCAGACACACAAGTTTCTGCTGTTGCCAGTATGTCCATATAGCCCAACCAAGGACAACAGCTACAAAACTGACTGACAGACCCCTGTGCCATTAAGGACACTCCTCATGTCAAGAATGCACTTTTCTTTATCTCTTAATTTGCTGCTATTCTGTAAATATAAAGTTACTACACTGTTACAAAAAAGCATGCAAAAGTCAGTTATCTCCTTCACTTCCTCCATACAAAAAGTCCAAGTCATTCCCACTGCAAACTGCTGCATCTTGTGCCCCTGGCCTGAATGCTGTTTTAGTAACACCCCTAAAAAATGGTAACCCACAAGCTGTTAGAAAGGCCAGACATAGCAACTCTGAAGGGAAGCATTAATATTTCAAGGTAAAATAACATCAAATTTATTTTCTGTAGCTGCACTCAAAGGTCATTCCCTTTGAAAGATCTTTTGCTGCTCAATTACATAATCCAATGTTCCTTTCATCAGCATGTCTCAATGAAGGGGACAATTATCAGGCAGAAACTTTCAGCCAAAATAATAACTTGCGTTTGTATTACCTCACTATGAAATCCTCACCTTTTTATTTTTCTATACCAAAAACACACCTCTGAGCTTCAGTATCTCAGAGTTCTCCAAAGGAGCAGTCATTTGATGACGTTTTCCTGTGGTTTTATGCAAGATCACCCATAATCATCTTTACACTTGTTAACAGATTTTTAAATTAAATTTAATTAATTGCTATTTTTCAGTTTGTTAATCTCTCCTTCCCACACAACACTAGTCCCATTTAATCTCAGTTTTGTAAATTTATTGATGTCCATGTTCCTCTGGTCCATAGGTACTTACTGGGCACTATCTTTTTTTGAACATCTTGCATTTGCAATTAATTTGGAACATTAAAATGCAGCTGAGTGTGTGCTTTAAGAGGCACAAAGGCTGAGAGGTCTTGCTAACAAGCTAAGGTTCTACATACCTGGATTGCAGCTAGCCCAGACTTTACTTTCTCGTAAATTCTGGAGACAAAGTTTTAAGAGAATGACTGAAGTACCTCTAAGAGGATCTGCGCTACAGTAATCATGTCTGTATGCTCATTCTACATAGTTTTGAGCCAAAAATCCTAATACTTGACATATTACTCAGAAGCCTTCTGCTAGTGCTGTTTATCCCAAACTGCATAAATCTAAATGCATCTTTGCAATTCAGACAATCTGGTGACTGACGCAAGAAAAAGGAGACCACTTTTTAATATAAATCCCTGTGAGCTAAAAAATACAGACTACATACGCTTAGATTTGTCATGAAACAGATGGTATGATTCAGAAAGGCTTGAGACATGTATAAGAATAAAATTTTAAATGCTGTATTTTAACTGAGATCAGAAACTGTGCAAGATTATCACTGTCTTCTATTTTAGTGAGTCTTGCTAGAGTAGTGCATGGGAGAAGCTCTAGGTGAATTCAGAAGAAATGGAAGTAATTGCAATTACTTCCTTTTCTTATCCCTCTAAGAAGAGAGGTGTTGGGTGGGTTTTTTTAATAGTCATATTTTGCTCTAGAATTTAAGCAGTGCCCACCAGCAACCTGCTGTACTGAATAAATAATTTAAGTGAATTTTTTAACGGTAAGTAGAAAAATGCCTGCTTGAGGAAGTAGAGGACATTCAACACATACATGTTCTGCTTCTCAGCTGCGCAATGTGAAGTTCCTGCAGACATTTTAAACTTTTTTTAAAATGCAAAGTAAAATCTGTTCATTTAAAAGCTAATAACAGATGGGGCTGGACATGAGAAATCCATTTTAGAAAGAAAACGTGACATCCTTACAAAATAATTCATCATATCTGGAAATACATTAAGTGAGACTTCCATTTAGACTGTTCCCTGCCCAGGACCTGAAAGTGCTTCCATAAAGACCAACTTGAAACAGTTACAGAAGTTTCCTACTTCAATTATAAAGAAAGTAATTTTTCATCTGTAGACATAAGATGTCTGTCCTGCTTTCGAGTACCAAAAATGCACATGTGAAAAAAAAAAAAAAGCCATCCTTAGTATAGGCCAGATTCTCATCTGTGAAAGGAAGTGTAGATTTTCAAACACAGCAAGTTAATGATGCTTTTAGACCTCCCTTCACCAGGCTGAGTTGCATCACTATTGTAAGTTTGAACAGTTCATGAATATTAGGGTTCACTAATATTCTCTGCTTTGTAGACACAAGAGTCCTGACACAAAATGACCCACTCAAGGCAGCTAAGCAGATTAACGGCAGTGTCAGATGCCACATTGAGCACCTGGATCCTTCAATTACTCTCCAAGGTAGCAGGACATTTAAAATTTAAACCCATTCTTCCTGACACCTCTACTTCTGACGTCAAGCATTGTACTACGTCCTCTGTGCAGGACTTAAAAGTTTACTGGCACAGAATTCTGCATGGGAAAGGCAGAAAATTAGAGAAAGTTAAAGCTTTGCTGAGTGATACTGGTAGCTTTAAGAGCTCACATCAAGCTTCACTCCTCTAAGCTAATCCAGCACCACTCTACCTTACTAACATCTGTGTCTACTCTACTGGCTGAATCTGCATGGCAAGAAAAAGATCACCTTTATCTACTTCAGAGTTCTTGCTTTTCATCTACCTGATCTGTTGGTTGCTTCAAGTTCACAGTAGGTTTAGTTTTTTTAATCATATGCATTATTTATCATTTGCCCACAGATGTGTAACAGCACAGAAGAGCTCTTTTGTTTTCAAGATACACTTCCACATGGACAAACAGTTTCAAAGCTGGAAGTGTGCTCTAAGCTCTGTACATTAAAAAATCCTGTCACTGCACACTGTTCTGCCTGCTCAATTCAGATCTCTTAAAAAGCAGAATCTAAAGGACAAGTAATTGTATTTTGATTTCTTCTTCTGTTTATGACTATGACATCACAAAGCATCATCTATCAGTCTGCTGCACATCAATACTTTTCAGTAACAATTGGGGTACGCTTTCATATATATTGTGTGACAACGAAACAAACGGCATGTTAGTAATTCAAGTGAATTTACTGAATTACTAAAAGATACATTAACGTTTTGTCTGTCCCTCCAGAAAACAGCTATATGCATACCTGAATATAAATCACTGACTGCTTTATGGCAGCAAAGTTCTCCAGGGAAGAGATATGCTACAGCTCTCAAGTACTATGCCTGCACATAGATCATACTCAAGATGAAGAGCAGCAGAGTTTGCAGATGATGTCAAAATCCAATGCAGAAAAGCACCATCTTCCTTTTCAACATGGACTCAGTGAACAGAGTGTTAAACCTACTTGCTCAGACCGCGTTACGTGAACGCACGCAAATACCTTTAGGCCAAAAGGATAAACAAAGACCAAGGCAGAACGAGACCATGTAGAATTGCTACAGCCTGAAGCTTATAATTCTGTATTTGAAGAGCTTGTTTTTCCCAACGTACCAAAACTCATCTTTTCGGATAAGTTCAGCCCTGTATGAAGCAGGACCTGTACTTCTTCCACCTGTGGGGAACTACAGGACAGTTCCTTCTTAAGCAGTCACATTGCTCCGATCTCAGAGGGCTTCCTTAAGAACTGACACTTGGAGTCTTTAGTAACATGCACAGTATGTTACTCTGGCCTTGCTGTGCGCAAACAAAAGTGCTATAAGAGCAGACTTACAAATGCATGTTGTGTAAGTACTGTGAAGTATTGCTGCAGAAGCAGTGTATTACCAAGCACCTGAAAAGTAACTTCTGTAGTTTAAAGCAGACATTTTTTCCCCCCTTCCCACAAAAAACGTACCACTCTGGTAAATGAGGTCATTTTGTGGACAATACACAACATGCTAAAAACTCTTCCATTTCTTTTAAATGCTATAACCAAGCACTTGCAATCAGTGCAATCAATTCCATGTGGTACCAACAGCCTGAAGTAAAGATTTCACTGGATTCTATTTGGTTGTGCTGCACTCATATGCAGTTCCTCATCTTTGAAATTCTAATCAAAAGAGTGTCCTCCTAAGAGGCCAATGAATTAAAGGAAGTCCAGTCCAAAAAATCTTAACCTTTGTGGTCCATGTCTGCAATTAACAGAAAAACCAATTAAATCCTGGGAAAATACCCCATACTGAGTCAAATGGATTGGTACAAAAAAAATTACAAACACAGTCTATCTGTGCAGAAGGTTAATGTTTAACTCATTCTTACAGTTCTGTCCGAGTAAGTGCTTCCAGCTGCCATTCATATCGCTTCCAGTGAGTGTTCCAGTAAATCTCTACACCTTTTGTCCAAGAAGAGGGAAATGATAGAATTTATTCCTTGCATGGTACTAATATGTGTGCCATGCAGCAAGCTGAAAATCCAGTATTTGTCTCAGTCATTTTCACTAGACTGCATCTGGCGTAGAGAAAGATGTAGAGGCCTTCAACTGTTGCTCCTATTTACCTGTTCCTTTCTAATTTTTCTAGGTGTTGTTATTTATAGGCCCATTTGGGCGATTAAACTTGACAGTGTTTCTTGCCTGCTTAGTGCAAATAATTTTCATACGATAATGAAAGAGTTCCTTTAGTGAGATTCTAAAGGGTATCTCAAAATATAAAAGCAGATTCCAAGGCTCTATTAAATTATAAGCCACCGGAATGTGGAGGGAAGCAAAGGCATTCTAGCATTAAAATCCCATCATACTTCTCAGTAAGTTCACATATTTAAGAAAAAGTAGCTTTTAACTCTATGACAACATTCTATTCCTTGCAATGATGCTGACTTGGCCTTAACAGAATAAAGCAATATTTACCATTATGTAGCAAAAATTCCTCAGAGTTACAATTCACAAAGAAACAACTATCTGTGACCTGCAGTGCTACTCTCTCAACACTTCACAAAACCTCAACGAGCATTTCAAAAACTACCTTTTTGTCAAGCAGCAAGTAAAAGCTGTCTTTTGGACCAATGCATTTATTCAGTTTTTGTTTTGAAAGCAGACAGCCACTGAGGGGGGAGGGGAGAACACACACACCACACCACACCAGTAACCTGGTGGCACCC
Organism: Merops nubicus; assembly: GCF_000691845.1. Taxonomy (NCBI): domain Eukaryota; kingdom Metazoa; phylum Chordata; class Aves; order Coraciiformes; family Meropidae; genus Merops; species Merops nubicus. The sequence continues at coordinate 1,773 of NW_008610628.1, read as the reverse complement.
CTTTGAAGTATCAGCCCTTCAGCGTCGATTACAGCCAGCTTCACGGGACTGCTTTCCCAGATAAGGATGCTCACACGCAAGCCTGCATGAAGTCTCTGGTTGCTGGGAAACTGAACTCTGCGTTCATTTTTCATAACCAGTAAGTGATGAGCCACACCTGAGAAGCTTCATTCCTCGCAGCTCTTCTGTAGAAGAGACTAAGCCTCACAGTTCCACACAGATTTACAGAAAGCACCTCTGCAGAGCTATTTAAGACCCTCCTTCAATTCACCATGTGAAACTTGCACCCAACCTCTCAGCCCCCTCTCAGGCACGTGCCTCAGCTAGAGACAGAACATTTCCACGTCTTGAATGATTTTATGGATGCAATTCAGATGCATCATCATTCAAAGAAACCTTTAATCATAGTCAGCATTATGATGTTATTTAGCTTTCCCTCCTAGGCCTGGCCACTGACTGTCTACCTTTGACAGCTACTACTGCCTAGGTCTTGCTGCTCCCATCACGACATGGAATGTGTTAGACTTCTGGCTCTTCCCTGATGCAGAGCTCAAGAGCTGCAAGTCACGTTCAACACCAAGTGTTTTAAGTGCCCGAAATATGGAAAAAAATGCAGAACCACAGGCATGATAGGTAATTCATAACCTGAGCATGAAGGAATGCACAGTAATTCAGAGCCCCCCAGGCACCAGTGGCCTTTTCCAACCGTTTAATGCGTACATGTCTTCTCCCAAAGGCTTGCTCAAATGTCACTACTTCCTGCCTCACCTTATCGCACCCTTCCCTATTTCCTCTCTAAAATAAACTCACAATTTTGGTGACATTTTGCACATAGCCTATCCCCTTGAGTATTTAGTTTAAACCCCACCTTGTCCTGAAGGATTTGCCGCCATCATTCAATTTTCAGTTCTCGTTTTACTCAGCTGCAGTTCAGATCTTTTAACCCCACATGTATCTGCAAAACAGGCACAATATAAGGTAACTTCCTTTAAAAAAAAAAGTTTGAATTTCACCCTTATAGACTTTATAAATGTTGCAGCTGTTACAAAACATGAACCAAATACAGTATGCATATTGCTTAACACCTGTAGTGCTATTTATATTGTTCTGAGTGAAATTTTCAGCTTGAAATATCAAGAGTTGTGATCAATTCTTTTAAAGATTCTAGTAACATACGAATAACCTTCAGAGTTATCCCACAGTCACACACATTTTCCTAACAGAACTTCTTCCTGACAAAGTATGTCAGGCTACACTTCAGAATTATGTTAAAGCATCACACTCCTTTAAATGCTAAAGTCTTGAAAGACCCCAGTTCAGGTGCTAACTCAAGAAACCTAATTATTTATAGAAAAACAATTTACATCCCAGCTACGAGGCCTACCGAAGGCTACCATCCTCACAGCTGTAGCAAAACAAAAAAGGATGCCTGCTCCTGAGCCATACATCACCTCGGGCCACCATCAACTCCCGTTTCCATTAAGGCGCCAGGATGTGAAGTGCAGTGGGGAAGGTCTCCAGCTTAGCCGGGTGGAGGGGACGGAGAGAAGCAACGAGTCCTGAGGGAAAAGCGAATCAGAAGCCTGTCAGACCTCAACAGAACAGCGGCAGTTACAGCTCGGAACTGCGGGTCCCTGCGCAGCAGCTGTAGGTCACGGAGGCCGCAAGCATTAAGCAAGAGAGCCGACACCGCCCAGAGCGCGTTTCTCCAAGAGGAACGGTCTGGTCCGCCCCGCGGCCCTGGACAGGGAGAAGCGCCCGGGGAGGCCAGGC
>NW_008610627.1:0-224 GCF_000691845.1 Merops nubicus | reverse complement strand
ACGTCACCACTTAGGCTGGAGCCAGATGTGATCCATAGCCAGATGTGATCCATCCATCCACCCAAGGGTTCTGAGGGGGATGGCAGAAGTGCTCACCCAGCCACTCTCCACTTTTCAGCAGCCCTGGAGGGAGGTCCCAGTGGGCTGGAGGTGAGCCAAGGTGACACCCATCTACAGGAAGGGCTGCAAGGAGGATCTGGGTTAATGAAATGCAGGTCCTGCTT
>NW_008610626.1:3250-3452 GCF_000691845.1 Merops nubicus | reverse complement strand
GCCACATCTCAGCGCTCACAGCACCGCTGGGTCGCCGGTCGGACTCGACCATCTCCAACCTCCCCTCCAACCTCCCCCTGCTCCTCTGACAAACCCCCCTCTCTGGAAGCAAAGGCTCCGAAAGCCCTGGAGCTTCTCCTACCTTGTCCTTGGAGTTGAGGACGACGGCCTGGGTGTGGGGCACCCTGACGACGTGATGGTC
>NW_008610626.1:264-3180 GCF_000691845.1 Merops nubicus | reverse complement strand
GAGATGAGCCTCTGGGTCTTCTGCTCTTTGGTGGGCAAGGTGGCCAAACGCTTCCCGATGGCCATCAGGGATTTGATGAATTCCCTCTCCGGGGCGAGTCTGACAGGCTGAAAGAGGAAAGGTTGGAGGAAGGAGGTGGGGGGGGGGAGGAGAGGGAGTTATAAAGGTTGAAGCGACGCCGGCGGTTTTGCCGTTTAAGAGCGTAAATAAAGTCCAGGTGAAGGAGGCTCTGCCTGTCCCACCCCCTTCCCTGCTCTCAGATGAGGCTTTGGAGAGCTGGGCTCATCATCTAGAAGCAGAGCAGGGCAGCATCAAAGCCCTTTCCCCCCTCTCCCTCCCACTGTGCTGTCCAAAAATCCTCCTCCCCGCAGCTCCGGAGCCGACACCCTCAGCAGGACCCCCCTGGATCGGGATCCCCAGGGCTGCAGCCAGCAGAGGGAGCACCCACCAGCTTCCACCCCCACCCGGCCGCGGACGTGCCTGGGTGTTTTTTTTTTGGGTTCCATCCTCACCCCCAAGCCTCCCTCGTGGCTCGATCCAACCATTTTGCAAAGATCAGGCTGATTTGAGGAGCCCCCCTCGGAGCCAGGAGCTCCCACCCTCCCCGCCGCACTTCACGCCGAGTTCCCTGCTCGACTCTTTCAAGCTTTCCAATCAGGAGAGCAAAACAAATCAAAGGATTGAGGGTTGATTTTTGCCATTTCAGATGCAGAATTTAAAACTGTTTCACTGGACAATCATGCTGGAAAGGCACATGCAAAAATAAAACCAGACCAAGCTAAGGAGCGTGAGAAAAGGAAGCGAAGGAAAACGCCCGAGAAGCTTTCGGCTGCACAGCCAAAAAAAAGGGGGTGGTGGAGAGAGAAGGATCAGGCTGGTGGGTCCCTCCTGGGGAAGGGCAGGTGGAAGGTTGTTTCTGTCTGTAGTCCATGTCAAAAAAAAAGGGGCCTGAACTCAGGATTCGGGTGGGAAGAGCTTGGTCCTGGCCAGATCCTGCCACCCGCCCCCCCCGAGGTTTCCTTCTCCTCCAGGGTTGTTCCCCTGGGTTGTACTGGATCCAGTTGCTGCAAGAAGCAGGATGATATTCCACGGATGCTCTGCTCCCATGTCTCTTCCCATCAGACTCTGAGATGTCTCTGCTCCTCCTTCTGCAGGTTTCCAGGTCAGTATTGCCCCCAAAACAGCCCCGTGCCCCCTCGCCCCCACCCCAGTCTCTCTGTGTCACTTGTCCCAGCAGAACAACCCCAGGAGGGAATTTGGGATTGTGCCCAGGTAGAGGAGGAGCCCACGAGCAAAGTCCTCCTGGTTCAGACCCACATCTTCCCCTCCAGGGATCCCAAAGCATCTCCTGAAGCATCTTCTCCCCGTTTTGGCAGCATGAAGGTGACCCCAGGACCATCCTGCTGCCTCCGTGACACCTTCTGCACCTCCGAGGTCCACACTCTGGCTGAAAAACCTTCAGGTCTTGGCTCCTCCTGGCTGGGAAACTCCTTCCCCCTCCCAGGCAGCTCCCAGGGCCATCCCTGGAGCTCTCTGAGGACTCAGCACGGGAAGTTTGGCATCCTGTTATGGATGGAGCTTTGGGAAGAGGCCTCAGCTGGAGCAGGGGGGGTCGCAGGAGACTCCCCCAGTTTGCCTGAGGAGCTGTGGGCAGCCTGTGAGGTTGAAGCTGGGCTGTGGAGAGCTGCCTGTGCCCTGCTCCTTCACACCCCCATCCTGAAGCCAAGTGGAAGGAGGAGGGTGGGAGATGCTCTCCCCTCACCCCACCACCCCAAGGATCCTTCTGCAGCTCTGAGCCAACGCCAATATTTCCTTCCTACCGTTTGCTTTCTGCTGCAGCCAAACATTTCACTGGCAGTGCCTCGAAACAAATATACTCCTGCTCCTAAATTAGGCAGGAATTTGTGTTTGTTTGGTTAAGCCACGCTCCAGGAGTGTCCTTCTCCCAAGAGCAGGCTCTGGCTACCTCCCAGGGAACTCAAAAAGCCACCAGAGGATGAGATGTTGCTGCTGTTGCTCGGCCGGGAGGAGCAGGAGGGTGGAAAACTAAAGTGACTTACCTAAAATTGGGACTCAGGGCCCAGCTCCCACCCAAGCAGCAGCACCCACGGCTGCCTGAGCATCCCACCAACCCTCTCAGCTCTTCATGGCAGTGGAGTTGGAGGAGATTCATTAAAAAAAAACCATTAGAGTCTGCACTGGGGTGGGCTCAGGGGGAAGAGCCTCATGCCCTGCATCTGTCCTTGGCTGCAGCATCAACTCTTCTCCCCACACCCTGCCCCAAGGTGAAAGGAGGGAGAATTATCCCCCCTCAGGAGCTGAGTATCCATCAACCAGCTCTTCAAACAGGCTAAAAAAGGCCCAAGCTCAGCACGGAGACCCCAGCGAGTGGTTTTGAGCATGGACTACATCAAACCCCACCAGGAAACCCAGCTGGAGAACACACCCCCGCCAGCAGGGAGGTGGCACAGAGGAGGAAGATGCTATTGATTGAAAAAATAAAGTGAAAATAAAAACAAAACCAATGAAAAAGGCTCATTTGGAAAGGAAAGAAAAACCTCTGGACGAGGGGAAACAACGGGTGTCGATCGGCAGGCCGGAGTGGAACACACAGAAGGGGGGGAAAGGAGGATGATTCGTGGAAAAAGCAAATTAAATCCCACTGGGCAGAGAACTTGGAAGTAAAAATTGAAGGAAACAGCATTTCCTCTTTCCTCCCTGGGCTGGGCAGTGACTGCTGGGACTCAAACAGGCGGAGGCAGCAGCCGAGTCCCTCCCCGCCTCCCCCGTTCCTCTCCCTTTGGGTTTTTTTGGGGGAAAAGGGCAGAAATGAGCCCCCCCCGGGGGCACTCGCCAGCCTTTTGGGGGTTTTGTGTTTTCTTTTAAGGAGAGAATTTGCCCAGAGCTCCTTTTCAG
>NW_008610626.1:0-202 GCF_000691845.1 Merops nubicus | reverse complement strand
CCGCCCCGCCGCATTCGCCCTCGGCACGTGGAGGGGAAGGGAGGGGGGGGCTACCAAAAAAATCACAGCTCTTTGGGAGGGTGGGGGATCAGGGGGCTGCTGCTGGTGGGGCTGGGGTTGAGAGTTTTGGTGGCAGAGAGGAAATGCTGCTGTGGCAAAGGGGGGAGGGCAGGCAGGCAGCTGGGCCACTTACGGGAGAGAA
>NW_008610625.1:0-2777 GCF_000691845.1 Merops nubicus | reverse complement strand
TGGACCTGCTGGAGTGTGTCCAAAGAAAGGCCACAGAAATGATCAGAGGGGTAAAACACCTGTCCTGTGAGGAAGGGCTGAGAGAGTTGAGGTTCAACCAGGAGAAGAGAAGGCTTAAAGGAGACCTTATTGCAGCCATCAGTACTTAAGGGAGGCTTATGAGAAAGGTGGGGACAGACATTTTAGTAGAGCCTGCTGCAACAGGACAGGGGATAATAATTTTAAACTAAAAGAGGGTAGATTCAGGCTAGATGTAAGGAGGAAATTTTTTACCACGAGGGTGGCGAAATACTGGACTGGGTTGCCCAGAGAGGGGGTAGATGCTATATCCCTGGAAACATTCCACCTGATGTTGGACAGGGCTCCGAGCAACCTGATCTAGTTAAAGATGTCCTTGCTCATTGCAGGGGCTTTGGAATAGGTGACCTTTAAAAGTCCCTTCCAACCCAAACTATTCTATGATTCTATGAAGATTCGCATGTCTGAAAACATCAGATGCTCAAGAAACAGTTTCCTAATCCTGGCCATTTCATCATGATGCTGAAGGTGGGGAACTTTATATAGAATAGATCATATTTACAGTGTTAAATACTAGCTACAAAATAACAGTAACTGGACATTGTGTCTTGTTATTATCAGACATCAAGCTTGACATTAGGTACTTGAACATGAATTACTTTTCTCAAGACTGCCCTGAAAGGGAGCCTCAGATAGTTGAAAGCACCCTCTCTTTTAAAAGACCTGCAATATAGCCAAAATAAGTATAGTTCAAATATCTAGATGTACAGCAAGTTTGCTTGTATGTTTCCTTTCATTTAGGAAATAAATGCCAAACCTTACTGAACAATACTACAGTGTAGTTTCATTTGGACAGGTCTGTGATCTAGTTTATACAATTACTTAATATATTAGTGTAACTTACAAAATGTTGATGTCTTTTTTTTGTTCTTTTTGTCTAAATGAAAAGATTTTATGTGCCTAGTAGGACAAAACAATCCTTTTTTAAAAAAGTGTAGTTCTCTCCGATTGACAGAAGTGGAGCCTAGGAGAACAGAAAAAATCTGCTTCCATATGTTGCTCTGACAGTGACAAAATCCAGGCATCTATTTGTTTCCCTGCATCTTCATTCCAAGACAGTGTGAACTTATCTGCTGAATGTTGCAAGTTGTTCTTACAAAACTATTGATAATGGCCAGTAAAAACAATTATGGCTACAGGAACCCAATTACTGGCAGTTGCAGTACTATTTACAGTACATTACATCTTAATTAAACATCTGCTTGAAGTTATTCCTAAATGAAAGGATTTTTAATATTGTGTCCTGAGACGATTAAGCAGGGATGCGGAGATATAACAAATATGTGTAACTGGACCCTGTTTAAATCAACTTTTGTCTCCTTCAAAACAATATGCCAGTTTTTACCAAAGGTTTATCTCATATAAAATAAAAGAATGGCAAGAGATCATGACAGCTGTCACAATTTAGTATCTAAAACTCTAAAACTGAAAAAAATGTTTCATACTTTTACCAAGGAATTTTACAGTATGATAATTGTCAAAAGGGGTCATATTTTGGCATTCTAGTTTCAAAAATACAGTAGCTCTGAGCAGCATACTAAATTTTCTGGAACACACCTACCCCTAGACAAAATACTGAGATCAAAGACATTATGTTTTCTTTGATTAATATTGGATTTTGTGAAAGCATAATGTAGCACAGGATCAATAATTTTTATATGCCATGCCTTCACTGGTAATCTCAAGAGAGTTGTTTGGAACTAACTTTTGAGTAGTGAAGTTTGCAGTTATTAAAAAATAATTATGTACTACAATCAGACATGATTGTTCCAAATTTTTTTTGTTCTCAAATATTAGATAACAATAGATAATGCTGAATGTGACAAAACCCCTTTGTGTCTTTTTAATAGTATGATGCCTTCTGTGTAGAGATATACATATATAAACATATATGTGTGTGTGTGTATACTTGTCTAAATAACAAATATTTCATTTATTCATTTAAATTAGCCAATACTTTTCTGGTTTGGAAATATTTTTTTTTAGAAAAAAAAACCCAATCCTTTTATAAATACATGGAACATACTTGTCTTGTTGCTCAGGCAGGCAGCAGAAAGGAACTCACTTGAGCTTGGGGGCACATCTAGGGACAGACAAATGCATCAAGAACAGCAGAGGAACATGGCATATGCACAAACTTTGCCACTGTGGTGGTTTAAACCACTTTTATTGTTCAGGGGCAGGTTCAGTAAAGGTGACGGAAAACTGAACAAAATTAGCAGCAAATGAACAGTTTATTACAGAGGGTTGAACAGGGGAAGGCGGGATACCCCAAAGGGACCCCAAAATTATACACAGAAATTTTGTGACAAGTAGGGAAAAACAAGACAAAGGGGAAAAGGGAGGAAAAAAACAAGAAAAACAAGAAAAGAGAGCTGCTCTCGCTACGAGATGGCTAGCTGAGAGAGCAGGGGGAAGGATAGGAAGAACTGTCTCTTTCCCCCTTCCCTCTCTCCTGGAAGCACTCCTGGCCCTTCAGTCTCTCCGCTCTCACGCCGAAACCCGTTGCCCTCCTCCTGGTCCAGTCGTTTCTCCCGTTGTTTTCCCACGTGCCGGCAGGTGGGGGGTGCAGGCAGGAACAGGGTCCATCCCCGCTCCCGGACCGAGGGGCCACGTCCTTGTTTCCCATGTGCCAGGAGGTGGGGTGCAGGCAGGAACAGAGTCCGTCTCCACTCCGGGACCGAGGGGCCACGTGCGCC